>NC_081352.1:5963233-5998241 GCF_029784015.1 Lycium ferocissimum
ATGGAATTTGACTAAGCGTGAAGTGCGGAAGTTTGCCCTTTTGAAGAGTAAGTTAAATTGCGAAATTGGCAATAATAGTAAACGGGAGGTCGATGGGGATATGGTAATAAGGAATTTGGAATGGGCTAGCGATATTAAGAGAAGATCTAGAGAGAATTCGGTAGGTTTGAATAGAGTAATATGTATTAAGGCATGTTGTGAATCGATAGGTAGGAGAAAAATATGATGAGATTATAGTCACGGGAAGTAATAATACGAGTAGACTGGGGTATAAAAAAAAATAAAAAAAAGAGAAGAAAAGAATGGTGACGGATAGGAATGTATTAATAAGACAGCTGCCGGGATGTGTTGTGAGGGCGTTTTGGGAATATGTTAAGATTCCGACTTACTCAGTATTATGTGCAGAAGGTCGTGCGGTGAGGTGGATGCGATCATACCAGCACTAACGCACCGTATTCCATCAAAGTTCCAAAGTTAAGCGTGCTGGCGTGAGAGCAATTCCAGGATGGGTGACCCCTTGGGAAGTTTTTTGAAAAGTCTTACAAATTCAGATGTAAGAGGCAAATGAGAAGTGTCACGACCCAACTCCGTAGGCCGCGACTCGTGCCCTAACTGGGCACTCATACGTACCCTATCCTACACTAGCAAATATAAAAAAAATAAACAGAAATAATAATTTAATGATGTCCAGTGGGTATGGCGCACGAAGGCCGATAAGGCCGTCCCAAAACATAAATAAGCTCTAAACGTACGCAAAACTCACAAAACATATACAGAACCCACACTATATGTCTACAGACCTCTACTGAACCAAAAGCATAATCACATGACGGGACAGGGCCCCGCCGTACCCAAAATAAATATGTACGTATAAAACAGAAAAGTCTATACCAAAATAGGGGCTCCGGACAAGGGAGCACTTCAATCAGCTGAGCAGATAGCCTAGGCGAGCGGATCAATAAATCAAGCGTCGGTACCTGCGTGGCATGAACGCGGCCCCCGAAGAACGAGGGGTCGATACGGAAAATGTCTTGATATATGTAAAAGCAAAGGCGTAACAACAAAAATGAAAATCGAACGAGAATGTACGGAGAACGAACATAATACATAGGTAATCAAAATGCATATCGAAACCATAGACAATGCATGCGAAACATATGCCAAATCCGGTCCCGCTATGGGACTCGGTGAACGAACATAGGCGCCCGTCTCAGGCGCCAAAACACATCATACTTGAGTAGGGAATATCTCGAAACAAATCATAACATACCCGGTGGCCACATCATCACACCATCGGATATCGGAATATATGTACATGGCATATCATACTTCGGACCCATGTACATGTCATACACCCCCTCGCACCGAGGCACGGCGAACAATACGAGAGAAGCGCTTGATAACATATCACGGCCCGGGCTCAGTGAAGGAAGCATTGAGGCATCCACGAGTGGAGTAGTGAGAAACTAATGCAATAAAATACATATATATATCCAGAGACTCAATGAGGCATGTCGAGTGACAAATCGAATCAATGAAACCGGACGGAGTCATAATAGGTGAATTCCGGATGTCATAACGAGTTACAAAGGCATAAATCCCTCTGAGATCATCTCCAAGATCCAAAACAATTTATAGGACTTAACGGAATATTCAAAACAATTTTTCAATAATAGATAAGGAAGTAGTTAAAACATTTCCTTTAAAACCGCTCGAAACCAAGTCATAGTCGCAAAAGGGTAGTGTCGGAAATAGTGGGCCCACCTCGGGTCAACCGAGGGGGTGGACACAAATTATGTATAATAGGCTTTATGGAATCGCTTATGAAGGTTTTAGGGCAATCGGGTTTTACTTGCACAAGTTCTAGGTGTTTAGACATTCTCTAACTACTTACAACTTAACTAATCCAATTCTACTGAAAGGAAATGGGACAATTTCGAACGTGGATTCCGAAGAGTAGAGGTGTCCCCGAGGTCCGAATTCAAGCCTAGTATACCTAGGACATGCCAAGAGAAGGGAAGCAAAGCTTTACATACCTTTCGCTTGCTAAGCTCGTCGAAACTCCGGTCTCGTTTCGTCAAAAATCGCAAATGGTCATCTTTCGCGAGTTACTATTCATGCCAGTTGACATTTCAATCTTTGGTTTCTATATGGCTACCGAAATTTCGGCAGCACTTCCCCTATAAATACACCACCCCGAGAATTAAACTCGGCCAATTCTTCAACAACGACATCAACAACCATTCCAACAACATTAACAATCCATTCCAACATACATTATAATGTCAATAACTTTTCTTCGAATATTCCAACACATTTCAATTATGTTCAATTCAACTTCATGTATTCAAACTATCATCAATGCTTACGTACGCCAATAATAATCCGAGGCCATTCAAATACGTCTTAGGAACATCCCAAGGAATCCATATAATGTTCAAACAACTCAAACAACAAGTTAACTTACCCGAAATCCATCAACTACATTAGGGACCTCAACAACACATTTCCTCCTTCCAAATTCATAAACCACATCAACAAACCATACCTTAACATTATTATTCTTACAAATTCAAGCACTACATTAAAACCATATTAATTCTTAAATCAGCCCACACGGTTTTAGCTTCAACTTGGAATCATTAAACTTCATTTTACACCATAAAAATTCATAACAACAACAACCAAATTACTAGATAACATTAGCTCATTTCTAGCATGCCAAACAGCCCTAGTCACGGCCAAACACCAACATATATAATCAAATGGATTTCATTCATTTCCTACACATTACAACAACACACAAACATGTTAAGTTCATTAGCTCACCACCCTTACACAACACTACACATACACACGGCCAACCATACCACACGGCCACCACTTCAACTTCCATATTTCCATAATTTTCATTCATTCCCATACTTCACAACACATACAAATCACCTATAACATATGAAAAATAAGATTAAACCATACCTTTTTCAATTGATTCTTCAAGTTGGCTAGGATTTGTTTTGGACCTAATCCTTGTTCCTACCACTTCAACAACCCTTCCATGTTGTTAAGCATCTTCTAAGGAGTTGAAAGACTTGAAGAAAATATTTTTCTCCAATTTTTTTCCTTGGTTGGTTCGGCTAGGGGAAGTAGCCGTATGGCTCTCCTCTTTTTCCTTCTCAAGTTTTCTTGAAGTTTCTTGCTTGGAAGATCAAAAATATGGCCCTTAATCATCTTAATATACCCACTTAATACACATCCATGTGGCCATGGCCCACACCTTAGGTGGCCGGCCACATGGCAAATTTTTGTCAAGAAATGCCAACTTTTTAAAACTAATTTTTGACCCCAAATTTTCCATAAGTTGTCTAATCTTCCATAATCCAATTTTAATCCCAAGTTCCATAATATCTCGTGCCAATGAAATCATGACAATTCGTACTTTGAAATAAATCGTGGTTAAAATCTTTACTTCATATCCCGGAATCCTCTTGCCCTTAACTTTCCGCAACTAGTCCGGAATGTCCCGACGTACAAAAGTGCGGGATATAACAAGAAGCTGGAGTGATTTAAGGAAAATTTGTGTCTGCGGAGTAGGCAGAAACCTTAAGAGGACGCGTAGGACAGGGTGGATTAGGTCGGTGAAGAGAAGGAGTTAACGGAAAAGAGGAAATAAGAAGGACGCGAGACAACAGTATAGTAATAGGTTACGACATATATAACTGAAGAAACGGGTACCATAAGTAACAGGGTTGTGAACGGCCAAGTTACAAAAAAAAAAACGAGGAACAAGGTAGAATGGATGCTAGAAAATGACTGGTATGATACGGATAAACATGGACGAACAGAATACGTTTTGAAAATAAGAGAAGGATTAAGTAGGAGCAGTGTGTTCTGAATGGCACAGAGGTAGCATAAGATTCCTCGTGTGCGGAATAAGATAGGCATAAACGGGAAAAATGATAAGGGGATACCAAAGGAAGCACCCGAGATAGGTTGGGATAAAGATAATATTCTAAGAGGACTTTGGATGCGTACCGTCGGAGTAAAAGTACTACCTAAGTGAGATTGGAAAATAAGGACATGGGATAAAGTATAATCGGATAATGGAATAAGTGCACCCCTAAAGGGGGGAAGCGAGTGAAAGAAATGTAAGGATGAGATAGGAACAATTGACACGGTAAGGTGTTTGATACGGATGTTTGAGCCACAATGAGACCCCCTCTCCGAGGTAAGTTAGTAAGACTGAAAATCAGTAATAAGTGGATGAGCGAGGATGGTATTTAAGGCGATGTGAGGAGTTTTCGTAGAAACCTTGAACGACAGGACGTTAGAAAATGGACATGTATAAGGAAAAGAGCATGATGAGAGGATGGTATTGAATAGCGTAAGAGATAGCAGGAAGGATAGCGATGCCCCCCCCCCTAAAGTATTGGTATGCTAAGAATGAGTTTAAGTAAATATTTGCTAAAGAAGAGTGAAGGTTTAGTAATGACAATGCAGTTGTGATCTTTTGGGTACATTACGGGAAGATGTAACGATGGTTTAAGCCAGTTGCCAAAATAGAATTAGTATTGAAGACAGATGAAACGCGACTATGGTCGAATTAAGGGATTGATGAATGAGCTGTAGGCGATAGCTACAAAAAAAGGGAGCTCCCCCGAGGTGCTTATGAGACCCTGTAAGACTAGTTGAACATTCGAGGACGAATGTTCCAAAGGGGGGAAGTATGTTATACCTCGCATTTTGCACATTTGGATATTCCGAGTTAGTGGCGGAAAGTTAAGGGCAAGGTTATATTTTTTCCGGCTTTGTTAAGAATGCATGAGTCGCATGTTCATCTTTTGTTGGTATGGAGTATTAAGGGTAAACTTGGAATTTGAAAATTTTAGTTCATGACATGTTGGAGTAGGCCCCACCCTTGGTTGGCAAATATTTTCATGCCATGAAATGGCACATGTGTAAATTACATATTTGTGGAGCTATATACATGCATGGGATGACTAAGCAAGACTATAATTCATCTTTTGTGACCTTGGAAATTTCTAGAAAAGTGAAGAAAATTGAAGAAAAAAAAAAAGAAAAGAAGGAAGCACATGACCGGCCATGTGCATATATATATATATATATATATATATATATATATATATATATATATATATATATATATATATGTGTGTGTGTATGTGTGTGTGATGAAAATATAAGGCACAAGTCATCATTTTAAACTTGGAAAATTCATGAAGCTTGGAGAAAAAGAAAAAAGGGCCAACATTCGGCCATGGTGGCCGAACATGGCACCATGGAAATAGACCAAGAAAAATTATTTTTCTTCTAGCTTTCCCATCAATTGGAAGGTCCTCGTTAACGTGGAGTGGTTGTTGAAGCAAGAAAATCGTTCGTCGTTGCCATGGATACCTTGGCCGAGAAAGAGGGTGGTGAAGTCAAGTGAAAGAAGGTAAGGTTCTATCCTCTCTTATATGTTTTATGGATGTTTTGGACGTGTTGTGATATGTAGGAATGAATGAAGCCATGAAGTTGTGTTGTGGAAGTTTGGCCGTGTAAGTATGCATGGTGTAGGAAAAATGAATTAATTTTATTTAGTGTTGTGGGTTGTTGTTGTTATGTATTCTATGATGGAAATGAAAATTTAATGATTCAAATGGAGGTTGTAATGTTGTGGGCTGATTTAGAGATTTAAGTGATTCTAATATGCTTCCTTGCATTCATGATAATAATGTTGCAAGTGTGTGGATTATTGTTGTCGTTGATGGATTCGGAAGAAAGAAACGCGTTGTCGTTGTTCTTATGGAATTTAGAGAGTTTCGGGTGGCATAGCATGTTGGCCGGGCTGTTTGTATATTGTATGGGTTGCTTGAAATGTACTTAATTCATGTTTGAATGGTTGCGGATTAGTAATTGAATATATGAGCATTGGTATTGAATTGATCGTATGTAGTTTATTTGAAGATAAATGAAATGTTGTCGAATTGTGTAGAAAGGAATTATTAATGTTAGAATGCGTTTTGAATCATTTATGGATATTGCTAGTATGGTTGTTGGTTTGGTTGTTGTTGATTGGGCCGAGTTGAATTCTCGGGGATGTTGAAGTTATAGGGGAGATCTTTGCCGAATTTTTTTAGACAAAGTGTTGAGTTGGAATTGAATTCTTAAGTGTTATGGCTAATGGTTGATAATTAATGATGTTATTGTAGATTCTTGGAAGTCCGAGACTTGAGGTCGACTAGCGTAGGAAGCGAACGAGGTATGTAAAGCTTACATTTCTTTCTTTGGCATGTCTTAGTTAAAGTAGGCTATGATATGATCCCCGAGGTAACTCCACTCTTGCGACCCGAGCATGTCTGTGATTCTCATGTGCTTCTTGATTTCCGTATTCGTAACGTAGTTAAATTATGGTTCTTATTCCTTGTGTATGATTAAATATGAATGTGCATAAAAGAATGTGTTCGTAAAAGAGTCGGTAACTACGAACGTCCGTAACTTCCATAGGAAGGCTCGGATCGCTTCGATATGTCCGTAGGAGGTTCTGTAGCGTATGATGATTGTAACTTCCACGGGCGGGCCCAGATCGGTTGAGTACTTGTCCGTGGGCCCGCAAGACGTTCCTTTGTATAGTTCTAGCCACTTGTTAAAAGAACTTAACATGGTTAACAACCTGACTTTCGAATATGATAACCCACTTATGTGTTAAGTCTGAAATGAGAAATCGTATGTATATGATTCCGACACGTAACTATGATGGCTAAAGTTCAATTTGACAAGTCCCGAGTAACATTCGAAAGAAACTGGATTTGACTATGACCATTGGCTCGGTTTTTAAATGATAGTCTATTTTGATTGGTTCTATGGAATCTTTTTAAATGTATGAAATGAGAATTCGTATGCATATGATTTTAATACGTAACTATGATTTCCGAAGCTCTATTTGACATGTTCCCGAGTAACATTTGGAAGGAACTTAATGTGACTATGATTCTGTGACACGAGCGTTGATCTGTTACTTATTTGTTGAGCTTCAAGGATGAATTGTGTGTATGTGTATGTGGCTTCTTATTACTCTGCTCGTGCCTACTATGACATCATTCACCGAGTCTCGGGCCGGGTACGTATTCGTGCACATTTGATATGATATTCACCGAGTCCCGAAAGGGCCGGGTACGACCGATTCCCTCACTAGAGGGCCGGGTACGGTATACATATGATGACTCCACCGAGTCCCGAAAGGGCCGGGTACGTTATCGAGTCCCCTCACCGAGTCCCTCACTGGGGCCGGGTACGGTATATATATGATCACTTCACCGAGTCCCTCGCTAGAGGGCCGGGTACGGTATATGTATATATATGATGATGTGATATGATGACATGATAATATGATACGATGATTATATGACCTTATTCACCGAGTCCCTCACTAGAGGGCCGGGCGGTAAATATGTTCGATGATACGTATATATGTTCGATGATACGATTTTACCTACCGAGTCCCTCGCTAGAGGGCCGGGACACGCTATATGTATATGTATATGTACGAGATATGTTTTAAAGGCAAGTCTATGATTTCTGATAGTTATGTCTATTCTGTACTTCTCAGTCCGGTTATGATTCTGTTTAATGTATTCCATGCTTTACATACTCAGTACATTTTCCGTACTGACCCCCTTTCTTCGGGGGCTGCGTTTCATGCCGCGGTACACCTGTGTGATTTGAAGATTTTAGTAGAAGATGTTCCGGCGGGATTAGCGAGCCCTATTTTCTCGAGTCTTTGCCGAGTCGATTATTATGTTATGGTTTCATGTTTGTGTTAGAGACTTTGCGGAACGAGTGTCGTGGGTATAAGATGTCGGTATGTATGCGGCTATGTAAGCCGATGTATTATTACGCATTGTATTACAAGTTTTATACGTTAGAAATTTTATTTGATTCGAGAAAGGTAAAAAGCATTTGTTTTCGGGAAAATCTTTCGATATGTACTTATGTTTTCGTTTGGGCCCAATATGATTATGTGTGTCACGAGAGTCAGCGGGTTCGCTCGGTCCTAGGTAAGGGTCGGGTGCCCATCGCACCCTTTCGAATTAAGGGTGTGACATATACGGTGTGTCCTTAAAGATATGGACATTTACATGGTGTCACATATTTATATCTTCAATATATTTTCAAGCAAAAGGAATTGAATGCGTCGGAGGCGATAGTTAAAGGTTAAAAGACTATGATGTAAATATTCTATACCATCCTGGTAAAGCAATTGTGGTGGCCGATGCTCTCGGTCATAAGTCTATGGGTAGTCGTCAGTGATGTCCCGTCAGAAAAAGAGAGATAGCTCGTGAGCTCTACCAACTAGCTAGCCTAGGAGTTCGTTTAATGGATTTGGGTAACACAGGAGTTAATGTGCTTAACCCGTTATCATCCCCTAGATTGTGGACATAAAAAGGTGTCAATACGAGGATCCCAAATTGGGGTATAGGGATGCACGTTTCCCAAATAGGATTCACTATTTAGGATCTCTGCAGATGGGATTCTCAGGTACCAAAACAGGTTATGTGTTCCGGATGTTGCGGGACTGCGTCGTCAGATTCTGGAAGAAGCTCATTGCTCCCGTTATTCCGTTCATCCGGGAGCGACAAAGATGTACCATGATCTCAAACTAATGTATTGGTGGGAAGGAATGAAGAGAGATATAGCCGAGTTTGTGCCTCAATGTCCAAACTGTCAACAGGTAAAAATTGAGCATCAGAAGCCAGCAGGGCTTTTGCAAGAAATGGAAATTCCAACCTGGAAATGGGAGGTGATCAATATGGATTTTATTGTCGGATTACCTCGTTCTCGGCATAAATACAACTCCATTTGGGTGATTGTTGACAGGCTCACGAAGTCAGCACATTTTTTACCGGTCAGATCTACATATTCAGCAGAAGACTATGCTAGATTGTATCTCAAAGAGATAGTGCGGCTTTATGGCATTCCTATATCTATTATTAGATAGGGGAGCACGATTCACAAGTAAATTCGGAAATCCTTTCAAGAAGGATTGGGCACTCAAGTGAAATTCAGCACTGCATTCTACTCGCAGACTGATGGACAAGCTGAACGCACTATTCAAACCTTAGAAGACATGTTACGGGCTTGTGCATTGCACTTTGGTGGTAATTGGGATGATCATTTGCCACTTATTGAATTTGCATATAACAATAGTTATCATGCCAGTATTCAGATGACCCCTTATGAAGCCTTATATGGGAGGAAGTGTAGGTCACCTATCGGATGGTTCGAAGTGGGAGAAACACAATTAATAGGCCCAGAATTGATCCAACAAGCGGTTGAAAAGATTAAACTTATTCGAGATCGGTTGGTGACAGCTCAAAGCCGTCAAAAGTCTTATGCGGACAACCGCCGTAGAAATTTGGAATTTCAGGTCAATGACTGGGTATTTTTGAAAATATCGCCAATGAAAGGGATAATGAGATTTGGTAAGAAAGGTAAGCTCAGTCCTCGATACATTGGGCCCTACAAGATTGTACGCAGAGTGGGCCAAGTAGCTTATGAGTTGGACTTACCCCCAGAGCTGAACTCAGTCCACCCAATCTTTTATGTATCGATGCTTCATAAGTGTATTGGAGATCCGACCAAAATAGTACCCGCAAGCAACATCCAAGTCACTGAAAAACTGGCTTATGAAGAAGTGCCTGTTGCCATACTAGATAGACAAGTGCGAAAGCTTAGAAACAAAGAGGTAGCCTCAGTTAAAGTTTTATGGAGGAATGATAACAGAGAGGAGATGACTTGGGAAGCAGAAGAAGCTATGAAGTTTAAATATCCGCATCGATTTCCACCCCCAAAGGAGACTCAAGATGAAACATCAGCGCCCCCAGGTATGAAATATTTTACTTTATTGCTTCTGGGTCGTGTGTGGCCATATTTCTTATTGGTGATGTTGTAGCCCTGTGTGGCGATGTTATTTTGGGTTCTTTGTGGAAGGATGGTAGTGCCAAACTCCAGGGGAAACTCTGGCAAAATTTCGATAGAATTCCCGAGAATTTAACATTCGAGGACGAATGTTCTTAAGGGGGGAGGATGTTACACCTCGAAATTTTTTCGTTAGCGTACAGTGAGTAGACTACCAAAGGGCATGACGTATACGATGTTTTGATAAGTAAGAGATAGTCTTTAATGGTCCTAATTAAGATTTTCAAAGACATTCGAGGTAAGAGAGGAGAGTTGCTAAGGAAAGCGAGTCATATGTTGTGCGTCGGACAAGAATTACGAGTATCGAGTTAATGACGATCTAATGATGCTATGGGAAAGATTTATAACGTCCCTTAGATTGATGATGAAGTGTTAAACAAGTGTTAAGAAGGTCCCATAAGGATTCGAGACCAAACGAAGCGACGAGAACGAATTCGGAGAAACTGGGGATTTTACGGTCGTATATACGGACCGTATGTTTTATACGGCCCGTATACCTGACCGTAGAACCCTTCCAGTGAAGGGTGACTTTTTGGAGGAAACATACGGTCCAATATATGGATCATATAAATTGTACGGTCCATATAGTGAACCGTAGGTTTCGGGTCGGGTCCGAACTCTATTTTTATATATACACGGTTTCCTCTTCTTTTTCTCATTATTTACTTCTCCAACCTCCCAAAAACCTCTAGAACTTTCTCCATATCACCTTAACACATATCCAAAGAGGAAAATCAAGGATTAAACATCAAAAGTTGGTAGAATCAAGGGTGTGAATGCTTCCTAAGGGTTGATAAAAGTTGAGAATCTCTTTGGTATCGAAGTGGAGTTCTTCTCAAGTGAAGTATTCTCATCCAAAGATCATCTCTACATAATCAAAGGTGAGTTTTACAATTATTTCATGTTAGTAAGGGTGTTGAGTAGTTGAAGAACTTGTATTAGAAACAAGTATGGAATATGAGCTTAAGTGTGCAAATAATGGTATGTTGGTTTGAAAGGTAGTTGAGTTAGGATTCATGGTATGATATGAGTATAATCTTATTATGAAAGGTGCTAATGGTGTTGGGAAAGTGTTATGTGAATGATAAGCATGATGTTTCATTACAGTTGTGGTTATGGAGGATTTTGGGGGTGAATGTAGAAATTGAATAACGTCTAGTCAAGGGAATTTATGTGTTATGATATTACGGACGCTGCTACGATGTTTGGGAGCTGTTTTATTATTTGAGGGAAGTTGTTGAAACAAACGAAATGCTGCCCGATTTTCGTTAGCCTTATTCGCTTTAGTTCAGGCTTAAGTATACCTTCAACAATCTAACCTTCGTACGAACCCCTTTGTGTGTAGAACCGCAAGCCGGAAGGAAAGCTCGTAATCGACATCGTTAAGAAGATACAAAGGTATGTAAGGCTATCCCCTCTCCTTCAAAGGAATGCCCCTTGTGTTTTGGTTCCATACATGACATCCATAATATTTCACTCCTAGAAATGCCAGAAGTCTATAGTTTCTGAGGGATCGTACGATGACTCCAGTCCTAGAGATTTTCAAGCCTAAGGTTCTAGATGATGCCGTGGCGTGACTGAGCGTGCTATATAATATATGGCCTCAGCTTATGTCTGAGTGTGCTATATAACATATGGCCTCAGTTTATGTCATGGACCATTCAAGGTGAGGCCTAACGGTGATGATGACGCCATAATGTAATCGGAGGTTCACGACCTTACGTCACTCCGATAGAGCGCACTTTTACTTGGGCTCTCATGCATGCTACATATATTATATATGTATATGATATGTATATGTATATAGGGGACATGGGGAAAGGTGAGGCGCTATAGACGCATAGCCACCTGATCAGTTGGTATCTTATGATATCATCCCGGATACGAGATGCCCGGACGCGGGCTATATGGGTGATGGATCGGGCCATACGTTCCGCGGCAATATACACTGATATATGATGATATATGGATCGGGCTGCACGTTCCATATCAATACATGATATGATGATATTTATGAGTATGCATGCATGACTCCGCCTTAAGAGGCAAGCAGTCACTGGTTATCTTCTTGTTCCCTTGTTATTTTATGATACATGCCTTACATACTCAGTACATTGCTCGTACTCACATCCCTTTTCTTCTTGGATGCTGTGTTTATGCCCACAGGTAGACAGGAAGACGACCCAGCTTCCTAGGAGCCAGATCAGCTTGCATTGGAGCACTTCCATAGACTGGAGGTGCCGTTTCGGTTATATTCTTTTATGTATATATTTGGATATGGCGGGGTCCTGTCCCATCTTCATGATTTCAGAGTTTCAGTTAGAGGCTCGTAGATACTCACGTGTGGGTAGCAGATGTTATGTAACCCTCGATGTATATTGTGTATATTATTCTTTTGTTGCCGTGAGAGCTTATGTATATATATATGAGTACATGTTTTATGGAATTTATATGTGTAAAGGCCAAGACGATAGTGGTAGGATGTGTGGTGCTCGGTAGTCAGCTCCGGGTGCCCGTCATGGCCCACTAGGCGGGTCGTGACAACTGGAACGATCCTAGTAGGATCTCCAACACACTTATGGAGCATTGAGACATGGAAAATCGGATGGACTGATTCCTGTTCCGAGGGTAAGTCCAATTCATAAGCTACTTGACCCACCTTGCGGGCAACCCTATAAGGTCCAATGTATCGAGGACTCAGCTTTCCTTTCTTATCAAATCTCATCACTCCTTTCATTGGCGACACTTTTAAGAATACCCAGTCAGCAACTTGAAATTTTAAGTCTCGCCGGCGGTTGTCCGCGTAAGATTTCTGACGACTTTGGGATGTCAACAATCGATCTCGGATGACCTTGACCTTTTCCACTGCCTGTTGAATCAACTCAGGGCCTATTAGCTGTACTTCTCCTACTTCAAACCACCCAATTGGGGATCTGCACTTCCTTCCATATAGGGCTTCATACGGAGCCATTTGAATACTGGAATGGTAGCTATTGTTGTATGCAAACTTAATTAGGGGTAAGTGGTTATCCCAACTTCCACCGAAATCTAGTACACATGCCCATAGCATATCTTTCAAGGTCTGAATAGTACGTTCGGCTTGCCCATCAGTTTGTGGGTGAAATGCTGTGCTAAGCTTCACCTGAGTACCCAATCCTTCTTGGAGACTTCCAAAACTTAGCTGTAAATTGCCCTCCTCTATCAATAATAATGGATATCAGAATACCATGGAGTCGCACTATTTCTTTAAGATACAGTCTTACATAATCTTCTGCTGAGTAAGTAGCTCTGACTGGAAGAAAATGGGCTGATTTTGTGAGTCTGTCCACGATCACCCATATGGAGTCATACTTGCTTCGGGAGCGAGGTAACCCTACAATAAAGTCCATATTTATCATTTCCCATTTCCAGGTTGGAATCTCCATTGCTTGCAATAATCCTCCTGGCTTTTGATGTTCGATTTTCACTTGTTGGCAATTTGGACATTGTGGTACAAATTCTGCATGTCCTTTTTCATTCCATCCCACCAATACATCAATTTGAGATCATGATACATCTTTGTTGCACCTGGATGGATAGAATACCGAGAATAATGAGCTTCTTCTAGAATTTGGCGACGTAATTCTGCAATATTCGGAACACATAGCCTGCCTCGGTATCTAAGAAATCCATCTATAGAAGTTTCAAAGAGAGACTTCTCTTTCTCATGAAATGTATCTCTATAATAGCTCAACTGAGGATCTTCGTATTGACGTCCTCTCACCTCCATGTCTAAGGATGAAACAGTTGGGTTGTGAACACCAATCCCCGCGTCGCACGAATCGGTTAAAGGCGAAATCCAAGGAAATTTGTTTGGTTGGTGAAGCTCACGGGTTAATTCTTTCTTCTCCGGAGGAATCTCACATAGACTTCTCATTGATTTTCGGCTAAGTGCATCGGCCACTACATTCGCCTTTCCGGGGTGGTATAAAATACTTACATCGTAATCTTTTAGAAGTTCTAACCATCGTCTCTGCCGTAGATTTAACTCCTTCTGCCTGAAAATATATTGGAGACTCTTGTGATCTGTATATATATCGACATGTACACCATACAAATAATGCCTCCACATTTTTAATGCATGAATAACCGCGGCCAATTCGAGATCATGAGTTGGGTAGTTCTTTTCATATTTTCACAACTGTCTTGAAGCATAAGCAATGACTTTACCGTCTTTGCATTAATACACATCCTATCCCAACCCCAGAGGCATCACAATATACAACATAACCATCCGGCCCTTCCGGAAGTGTCAAGGCGAAGGCGGGGGTTAGCCTATCTTTCAATTATTGAAAACTGCGTTCACAAGCATCATCCCACTGAAATTTTACAGATTTCTGAGTTAGCTTTGTCAATGGTGCTGAGATGGAGGAAAACCCTTCCACAAATCTTCTATAATAGCACGCGGTCCCGAGAAAACTACGGACACGTAGGTGTTGTGGGCCTTGGCCAAGTCTTCACAGCCTCAATTTTATGAGTATCCACTCGGATGCCATCATCTGAAATAACATGACCCAAAAATGTCACAGAATTCAGCCAAAACTCGCACTTTGAAAATTTTGCATACAGTTCTCGAGTTCGAAGAATTCTAAGAACAATACGCAAATGGTCAGCATGCTCGGATTCTGTTCGAGAATATACAAGAATATCATCAATGAACATGATCACGAACAGATCTAAGAGTGGCCTGAATACATTATTCATTAAATTCATAAACACTGCCGGAGCATTTGTCAACCCAAATAACATTACCCGAAATTCATAATGGCCATATCTCATTTTGAAAGTTGTTTTGGGAATATCTTCTTCCCTAACTCTCACTTGATGATAACCTGACCTTAGATCTATTTTGAAAAACCACTTGGCACCCTGCAATTGATCGAACAAAGCATCAATTCTTGGAAGAGGATACCTATTCTTTATCATCACCCTATTTTGCACCGTAATCGATGCACGTACGCGGGAACCATCTTTCTTTCGCACAAATAGGACTGGCGCTCCCCACAGTGATGATCTAGGCCTAATGAATCCTTTTTCAAGTAAATCCTTCAATTGTACCTTTAGCTCTTTCAACTCTGCAAGAGCCATTCGGTAAGGAGGAATAGAAATAGGCTTCGTGTCCGGCAATACGTCAATAGCGAAATCAACCTCTCTTTCCGGAGGAAGGCCTGGAAGTTTATCTGAAAATACATCCGGAAATTCATTCACTACCAGAATGGATTGGAAAGTTGGTGGCTTTGCTTCGGTGTTATGAACTCGAACTAAGTGATAAATATAGCCTTTTGCTATCATCTTTCTTGCCTTAAGGTAGGAAATAAACCTACCTCTTGGAGATGCTGTATTACCCTTCCATTCAAGCATGGGCTCTCCCGGAAATTGAAACCGAACTACTTTCATGCGACAATCAACATTAGCATAACATGAGGCCAACCAATCCATGCCCATAATTACATCAAAATCTAGCATTTTCAGCTCAACTAAATCAACTTTAGTCTGGCGATCACATATCACAATTACATAATTTTTGTACACTTGTCTAGCTATCACGGGATCACCAACCGGAGTAGATACCTTGAAAGGTTTAATTGGCTCGGGTTTCACCCCAATGCGAGCAGCAGTATACGAAGTAATATAAGATAGTGTAGAACCCGGATCTATCAATGCATATACATCATGGGAAAATACGGATAATATACCTGTAACCACATCCGGGGAGGACTCAAGATCCTGTCGTCCGGCTAAAGCATAGATACGGGGGCCGAGTAGCACACAAGTAGATTCTCCCCGCACGCACTCTACCTCGACCTTTGGAATACGGGGAGTACGCCACGGTGGGCACACAGAAGAAGAACCCGCCGCTGATCCCGTGGGCTGAACCCCAACTCTACCACTCATCGACGGATCTCGTATCATGTGCCCAACAGGCCACGGAGGCATAGCAAGCATCGAACCTCGGCGACAACGGCCCGAGAATTTAATCTACCGCGCGCGGCTACATTGCGGTGCGAAGTCTCCTCGGCTATAATCATCCCCAACGGGAACACCGAAGCTCTTGAGTTACGGATCTCCCCTTACCGAAGGAATGGAGCGGTCAAATCTCGTACCTGTAAATCGTGGAGGTGCACTGGTCACCGACTGGCCTGAGTGTCTAGGATATGTCTACCTCAATCCCCCTCTAAAATCGCTACCTGCACCCATAGATCTGGCCCTCTTGCTTTGCCCTCTATCAATATCATGCTCACCCTTTTGTGGATGTTGTTGCCCTTCTTAGTTCTGGGCATGGGCCTGAATGCGGGAAATATCCATTCCATCTTGCAATGAAGCCGTCAAACAATCTTTAAATAGATGTGGCCCTAGGCCACTCACAAATCGGTGAACTCTATCTCCCATGTCGGCCACCATAGTCGGAGCATATCTAGACAGTGAATTAAACTGAAGGCTAAACTCTCGGCTCTCGGGCACTCATATTTCCTTACTTCAAATTTAAGAATCTATCCGCTCTAGCTCGACGAACTTCGGGTGACAAATAGTGGCGGATGAAGGCATCTACAGATTCTTGCCAAACCGGAGGTGGGGCATTCTCTTTCCTTGAAGATATCCAATTATTATACCATAAGATCGCCATATCCCGGAGTCTATAAGATGCTAACTCCACAGATTCAGTTTCGGAGGCGTGAATAATCTTCAATGTTCTCAACATTTCATCAATAAAACCTTACGAGTCTTCATTCGGCTTCGACCCGAAAAACTCCAGAGGATTCAAACTCATGAAATCACGGGCTGTCACTTGAACCTGTACCCTACCGCTGTGCCTGGGCGGCGACTAACTGCATCAATAAATGAATAGCTGCGGTCATTTGTTGACCCGAAGTAGCCGGGGGAGGAACTGGAGGAATAGGAGCTGGAACTGAAGCCCCCTCTTGTTCTTCTATAATAGGCAGAGTAGAAGAGGCATTAGTGGAGCCTCATTATGTGATTCACCCTCTTCTACATTCATTGGCGGCTCCCTTTCTACCCGCCTTTCTACCGTAGTCTTGCCCTTTTGGGTGGCTGTAGCTTTTCTCTTTGGTGGCATCTCTGAAATCATAACATACTATTAGGGAGGAGAAAATCTTATAACACGGCTCTATCGCACGATCTCATAAGAAGAAGAATGGTCATTTTTCCTAAATGCCCTGTAGCCTCCTGTTTATTAGTGTGGCGCGCAACACACCATAAACAAGACTCTACTAGACACAGCTCGTAGACACTTCCTAGGACTGAACTGCTCTGATACCACTTTTGTCACGACCCGACTAGGGGCCATGACGGGTACCCGGGGCCAACCGCCGAGCACCGCTCATACTATTACCCATCGTACTCATCGTGCGTTCATTCATTATTCTCTTACTCAAAATCATAGGAAAACCATTTCCATTTTGAAACATATTTACCTCTATATACATAAGCCCTTCGGCTATCAAAATAATATATATACAATGAAGAAATCGTGAGACCAGACTACCCACACATTCGTATCTATGAGCCTCTACTAGAGTACTAGACATATGGACGAGACAGGAACCCATCGTGCCCAATATATATATATATATATATATATATATATATATATATATATATATATATATATATATATATATACAAAATCGTAAACAATGGCACCTTCTGAACAATGGAGTGCTCTCAAGTCCGCTGATCGCTCCTATGAATTTGGATCACCTCCCTATCTACCTGTGGGCATGAACACAGCGTCCAAAGAAAGAGGACGTTAGTACGAGCATTGTATGAGTATGTAAGGCATAAACAATAATAATACATCAATGAAATAGGGAGATATCAAATAAAGAACAACCTGTAATTGACTGCCAATTTTGATAGAAATAAAACATGCTAACTCACTTCATAAACATCATCATATCATGTATGCATATCTATATAAGCTGCCCGACCATATAGGTACGGTGCGATCTTCATTAGCCCGCATCCAGGCCTCCGCGTCGGGATAACCATCTCATGCCGCCCGGCTAGTGGTGTACGCATGCCATCTAGACATGGTGTATACGGCCGCCCCGCCTTAACGGTGTCTGCCCGGCCATATAGGCGCGGTGTAACATCATCATCAGGTACTCATCATAATGCATGCATAGAAACTCAAAGAAAACTATACTTTATCTGGGTGACATTAGGTCATGAACCCCCGATTCCATTATGCAGCATTCATAAGCATTCTGCCTCACCTTGAAGGAATTAGCATATAAGGTGAGTGCGGCACAAAGAACAACATCAATAAATCATAATTAGAATCATTAACTTTAGGATCTTTAGACTTGACTCATCATCATCACTATCATACGCATGACATATCTCGTTTCTATGCTTCATGTTAAGCTCCTTATAATCATAGGTTCATAATTACCGGAATGTAAGAAAGTCATGGGAAAATAGGAGAATTCATGCCACGGGAGTCATGCCTTAGAAGGAAAGGACTAGCCTCACATACCTTTTCATTTGGCTACTCTATCACTTGAACGTTCTTTGCCAATGCTCACGTATCTACCTTCAAGAGAGTCCATATTAACATTAGCTAATCGATCACATGAACATGCTTAACTAAGGCTAGAGAAAATTGGGCAGCATTTCCTTTGTTTATACAGCTTCCTCCATGTCATATATCAACTCCCAAACGTCTATAATAACATTCACAATATCCTAAGCAATAATCTCCATTCACTTACATTATCCACATTTCCTAATTTCATTTCAAGTCATCCATAATCATGGTCATAGTGCACTACTACATTTACTCACATATAATGTTTATCCTATGTTCTCAATGTCATTTGTAACACGATTCAATCTATAATACATCAAGGGTCATGATTCATGTCAACTATTATTCAAGAATACCATTGATTCTACATTTAAGCTCCATATTCTATGTTCTTCCATAATCCAAGTCTTTCAACCCCTCAATACCCTCAATGATAAGAAATAAACATAAAACTCACCTTAAACACTTGGGAACAAGCCTTGAGTCACTCTACTCCATTAGAATGGAATCCTTCACTTGCATGTCAAAGAAATCCTTACTCTCCACAAACCCTAATAGGCTTCATAGTATATGAATCTCTTAAATCTTGGCTTTTTCTCTTGATTTCTTGGTATAGATTGTTGTAGAAATAGAGAGAGAGTTTTAGAGGGTTCTAGAGAGATATAGGGTCTGTTCTTGGGAGAAATAATGAAATAAAATGTGGGAGCTTTTATTTATAATCAGGGCTAGAAGCTTCCAGATCCGTGGGTCGACGAGCAGGGTCGATGGCTCGTCGACGTGCGCCGTCGATTTTTCGCCTGAGAGGTCTGATCGCAAAACCTCGTCGACGGTGCCAAGTGACGGCTTGTCGATGTGTCGATTGTCCGTCCACGAGCCGTCAACGCCGCCGACCGTGTCGGCGGTTTCTTCTTTGCTTCGCTTTGTTCCGATTCGATTCGTTTCATTTCCAATTTACTCGAAATGTCAAGGATACATACTTATGCACCTGTACACATACCAAGCAGAATATCTCATGACCAAAACTCTGGTGCGGACTACCGTACCGTAGGTATACACCAACAATAAGCCGAAATCTCCTTGAAATAAAATGGGAGGTGTAACAGCGAGATGTGGTTGTTCATTGGTATAGTATCTGGATGTCTTCTAGAGGGTAAATGCACCTCCTCCTATATGGAAGGAGTTTGTAGATGCTTTTCTGTGACATTATTTATCGCCAGAGGTTCGACGGGCCAGAGCTGATAGATTTCTAAACCTCAGACAGGGGAACATAAGTGCCTGGGAGTATAGCCTTCGTTGTAATTCCTTAGCTAGGTATGCTCCCGCTATGGTAGCTGATATGGGAGATCGCGTCCACCGATTTAAGAATGATTTTGGGCGACATTTGATTGATGATTATTTGACGGCCTCGCTTCAAGAAGGTATGGATATTTCTCGCATTGAGGCCCATGACCAGAATTTGGAAGAACGGCAACAACGGCGGAGGAGTGAGCGTGAGTATGATAGGGGCTATAGTAAGAGGGCCAGATCCTTAGGTGTTGTTAGTGAGTTCAGAGGTAGCAATACTCTAGGCACTTAGGCCAGTCAGCGGCTAGTGCACCTTAGCGATTTACAGGCAAGAGATTTGATGAACCTATGTATTCCAGGCCGGGTCAGAGTTCCAAAGCCTCGGGTTCCCAGTATAGAGGTGATTCCGGCCAGATGTCATGCCCCAAAACCCACCCTAGGCGTAACAGGCATCCGATGCTATGAACAACACCGGAAGCACCTTAGAAAAATCAATACACGTCTAATCTCTTTCGAAAATCTTTTAATAAATACGAAAACCAATCATTAATAAATTGGATAAAATAACGATCATACTTTGATATAATCCAGTGAAAGTCAAACAAGAAACTTAGTAAATAAATGTGGCAAAATACCTAACGAGTCACACAGGACTCCAACACACTACCCCCAATCTGACAACTGTCTATGGAGCTTTTAATTTAATAAAGAGTGTCTAAAAACATTGGGACGCAGCCTGGAACTAAAATACGAAAAGTAAAGATAGAATGGTGCCTCACGAACAATCATGTGGGCTCATCAAATGGTCTCGAAAGCAGCAAGTTCTCTTAAGTCGTAAGCATATCGAGAACCTGCTCCTCAATGATACCTACCTACCATAAAAGACAACAATGGTATGCCTGAGTACTGGGTACTCAGTGAGTGTCTAAGGGGAAATAGTTAATAAAACCAAAGTAAGGTCGTAAAATCAATAAAATGATAGCAAAAGAAACAGTTCGAACTCCAGAGAATAAGTAAGCCAATAAACTAGGGAAATCACCAATAAGAGTCAACATACAGAAATATATCAAGTTCCACTTATGTTACCGTTCATATCATTCTGTGTTTCATTCACGACCTCAGGGTTTTCACAAACCACTCACAGGCAACAAAGATACAAAACAAGCCACTCACAGGCAAATCAATCAGTCGATACTCCGGGCTAGGAAACCACGGAGGCTAATCGTCCTCTGGACTAGCACAGCAATAGATACTCCGGGCTAGGAAGCAACAGAGGTCAATCATCCTATGGACTGACACAGCAATAGATACTCCGGGCTAGGAAGAAACGGAGGTCAATCATCACCAGGATCGACACGGTACGCGTATTGATATGTTAGGATCCATAACGACTAATCATCCTGCGGACTACACGACTTGCCCATACAGGCCCAAACACAAACAAAATACAAATCATGGCATATTACCGAATCATCAATCATGGCTTAGAGCCGAATCTCACTTCTCAAGTCATCATCTCAAAATAGAGGCATTTCAAGTCATAATTGATTTAGAATCTTATTCAAATCTCTTATTCAATTTTAAGTTCAAGAAACCCATTCAACAACAAAACAAGTTTCAGGTCCAACCTTTAGAAAAATAAGTTCAATCATCCAATAATGGGAAAAGCGAGTTTCACAAAGTAGTATAGTTTGTATAAGGTTCGATGCGGGTTTGACCCTACACACGCATGACCTTGTCTAAAAGAAATCATCTTTAATTCCAAAAGAACTTCCACCAAACGAGAGTTATAACTTATACAAAAATCAAGGAAGGATTCTCAAATACAAATCATGCTTTCACAATATAAACGCACTTCAAAAGTAGACATACTTGAAAAGACGATTTTGAAATATAGACATACATCAAAGACGGTTTTCAAAAGAGACATACCTTAAATCTCGCTCAAACATAATTCTCAAGGTTCTACAATCACACTACAATGGTTTTAGATGAGAAAAGTTAAAGCTTTAATCTAATTCTACCCATATGCCCCCTTTATAAAAAAAACTAGGGTTTTCATGTCTAGAACGTGTTCTTGAACACTTAATGAATCAATCGTGAATTCTAATCCCATAGGATAACCTACACTAGTCTAAACCCTTTCAATAACATCAGAAAAGTCAAGGAACATACCTTATTGAAGGAATCTCAACGTCTCCAAACGTCCCTTTCTTCTTCCCTTTCTTGGGTTTCAAGAATCTAGGGTTTTTAGAAGATGAACTAGTATTAATTTGATGCTAGATTGATGGAGTAATGATGGAAATTGATCAAGAACTTACCTTATATGTTTTGGAGAAACCCTAGGGTTGTTTCCTCTCAAAAAATTGGCCAAAACGAAGTGGGAATGAATATAACGAAGTTAGGCTTTTTTAAATTTCGAGAAAAATCGCTTCAGGCATAAAATGGCAGGGTGCGTCACCTAGGGCGTTGCCCAGGGTGGCGCACATAGTGTATCTATTTTGATGGCGTCAAAATTTGAATTTCCGAAAAATTTGGCCTGGGGCGTCGCCTAGGGCGCCGCGCACGCCTAATTTTGCACTGTACAGACGATGTTCAGTAAAATGGTCATAAATCTTAGCACAGAGCTCTGTTGGAGCTGGGCGACCTAATGTTGGAAAGGTATTTCAAATATCTACAACTTCCATTCAGGAAGTTTTCCTAAATTCCTGACCTATTTTTATGAAAATGGCTTAGAAGTCAGACCTACTGAAATTTAGACGAGTTTGAGAACTCTTACGAACTTCACTATTTGGGTTATCACCGAAATTCATCCTGAAAGGATTAATATAGCTAAATATCATCTTATTACTGGTTTTACACTTTCACACCTAACCGAATTTACGGGGTGTCACACCAGATAAGGCCACCTTTACCACAATGTACTCAGTGTGGTAAGCTACATTCAGGGTAGTGTCGCTTGGGTTCAGATGCTTGTTATGCTTGCGGCCAGACAGGCCATATGATGCGTGACTATCCATCGAGAGGTGGTAGAGGTATGGTTCAGCCCACGGGATCAGCAGCTGGTTCTTCATCATCGGTACGCCCTCTGGGGAAGAGTTCACAGACACCAGCAGGCCGTGGTAGAGGTAGAGGGGGAGCATCTAGTTCGAGCGGTCCTCAGAACAGTATCTATGCACTAGCTGGGCGACAAGATCTCGAGTCTTCACCTGATGTAGTTACAGGTATCTTATCAGTATCTTCTCATGATGTATATGCACCGATTTATCCAGGTTCTATATTATCGTACGTTACTCCTTATATTGTCGGTCGGTTTGGGGTGAAACCTGACTCGATTAAACCTTTCGAAGTGTCTACACCCGTTGGTGACCCGATGATAGCTAGACGGGTATATAGAAATTGTGTGGTTGTAGTCTGTGACCCTCATACCATGGCTAATTTGATTGAGCTAAATATGGTGCATTTTGATGTTATTATGGGTATGGATTTGTTGGC
Organism: Lycium ferocissimum; assembly: GCF_029784015.1. Lineage (NCBI taxonomy): Eukaryota > Viridiplantae > Streptophyta > Magnoliopsida > Solanales > Solanaceae > Lycium > Lycium ferocissimum. The sequence continues at coordinate 5,986,581 of NC_081352.1, forward strand.
TTCTTGTTATGCCAATGTTGATTGTAGAACGAAAATGGTTCGTTTCCAGTTTCTAGGAGAACCAGTTCTTGAATGGAAGGGTAATACAGCGTCTCCGAGAGGTAGGTTTATTTCCTATCTCAAAGCAAGGAAGATGATTTCTAAGGGGTGTATTTATCATTTAGTCCGGGTTCAAGATACAGAAGCAAAGTCGTCGACTCTTCAATCTATTCCAGTAGTTAATGAGTTTCCAAATGTATTTTTGGATGAGCTTCCAGGTCTTCTACCAGAATGGGAGATTGATTTTGTCATTGATGTATTACCAGATACTAAGCCGATATCTATTCCTCCTTATAGAATGGCTCCGACAGAATTAAGAAAGTTGAAGGAGCAATTAAAGGATTTGCTTGAAAAGGGTTTTATCAGGCCTAGTTCGTCGCCGTGGGGAGCATCTGTGTTATTTGTAAGGAAGAAAGATGGCTTCTTACGGATGCGTATCAACTATAGGCAGCTGAATAAGGTGACAATAAAGAACAACTATCCACTTCCAAGAATCGATGATTTATTTAATCAGTTACAGGGTGCCAAATGGTTCTCAAAGATAGACTTGAGATATAGGTATCACCTAGTGAGAGTAAGAGAGAAGGATATTTCAAACACAGCCTTCAGAACTAGATATGGTCATTTCGTGTTTCGAGTAATGTCGTTCGGATTGACTAATACACCAGCAGTATTTATGGATTTGATGAACAGTGTATTCAGGTATTTTCTAGATTCGTTCGTGATTGTGTTTATCGATAATATTTTGGTATATTCTCGATTCGAGGCAGAGCATGCAGATCATTTACGTACTATTCTTAGAGTTCTTCAGGCCCGAAAGTTATATGCAAAGTTCTCAAAATGTGAATTTTGATTGAATTCTGTGACTTTTCTAGGACACATTATTTCAGCTGATGGTATTCGGGTGGATACCCAGAAGATTGAAGCTATAAAGACTTAGCCTAGACCTACAACACCTACTGAAGTTCATAGTTTTTACGGGTTTGGCCGGTTATTAGAGAACATTTGTAGAACGTTTTTGCTCTATTTCTGCACCACTGACGAAACTGACTCAGAAATCAGCTAAATTTCAATGGACGAATGCTTGTGAGCGCAATTTTCAAGAGTTGAAGAATAGATTGACTTCGGCCCAGTTCTGACACTTCAGAAGGATCGGAGGGCTATGTTATTTATTGTGATGCTTCAGGTGTTGGACTAGGTTGTGTATTGATGTAACACGGCAAGGTTATTTCTTATGCTTTAGGGCAGTTACGGAAACATGAGCAGAACTATCCCACCCATGATCTAGAGTTGGCTACGGTAATTCATGCATTGAAGATGTGGAGACATTATTTGTATGGCATTCAGGTAGACATTTATACATACCATAAGAGTCTCCAGCATATTTTCAAGCAGAAGGAGTTGAACTTGCGGCAAAGGCGATGGTTGGAACTATTGAAAGATTGTGATATCAGTATCTTGTATCATCCTGGGAAGGAGAACGTCGTAGCCGATGCTCTTAGCCGTAGATCCATGGGTAGCTTATGTGATGTTCAGCCAGAGAAGAGGGGGTTAGCTCGTGAGTTTCAACAACTAGCTAGCCTAGGAGTTCGATTGATGGACTCGGGTAATACGGGAGTTACTATTCAGAATTCACATTGTTTCGTCAATGTGAAAGAGTGCTAGTATGACGACCCCATGTTAGTTCATTATAGAGATACATTCCCTCAGAAGAAAAAGTCGCTATTTGAGATTTCTGTAGATGGAGTTCTCAGATATTGAGGTAAATTCTGTGTTCCAGATATTGCAGGATTGCGTCCCCAGATTTTAGAAGAAGCTCGTTGTTCCCGTTATTTTGTTCATCCGGGAGCGACGAAGATGTATCATGATATTAAGTCAATTTATTGGTGGGACGGAATGAAAAAAGACATAGTAGAGTTCGTAGCTTAATGTCCTAACTATTAGCAGGTAAAGATCGAGCATCAGAAGCCTGGTGGATTGTTACAAGCTATGGAAATTTCGACTTGAAAATGGGAAGTGATTAATATGGATTTCATTACAGGCTTGCCTCATTCTCAGCGTAAGTATGATTCTATATGGGTAATTATGGATAGACTTACAAAGTTAGCTCATTTTCTGCTTGTTAGAATTGCATTTATATCAAGGAGATAGTACGACTCCATGGTGTTCCTGTATCCATTATCTCTGATAGAGAAGTACAGTTTATAGCTAATTTCTGGAAGGCTTTCCAAAATGGTTTGGGGACTCAGGGGAGTCTTAGCACAGCATTTCATCCCTAGACTGATGGACAGGCTAAGTGTACTATTTATACCCTCGAAGATATGTTAAGAGTATGTGTGTTAGACTTCGGAGAAATTTCGGGATGATCATTTTCCACTTATTGAGTTTGCATACAATATTAGTTATCATTCCAGTATTCAGATGGCCCCGTATAAAGCTTTATATGGGCAAAAGTGTAGATCACCAATTGGATGGTTCGAAGTAGGAGAGACTAAATTAGTAGGGCCAGATTTGATCCAGCAAGCGGTGAAGAAGGTCAAGCTTATTCAGGATCGATTATCAACAACCCAAAGTCGATAGAAGTCTTATGCGGACAATCGTCGATGAGATTTAGAATTCCAAGTCAATGACTGGGTATTCTTGAAAGTGTCACCGATGAAAGGCGTCATGAGATTTGGTTGAAAGGGGAAGCTTAGTCCCTGGTACATTGGACCCTACAAGATTGTACACAAAGTGGACCAAGTAGCATATGAGTTAGATCTAGCTTCAAACTTAGAGTTAGTCCATCCAGTTTTCCATGTGCCAATGCTTCGCAAGTGTATTAGAGATCCTTTCAGAGTTGTACCTGTAGATGATGTTCAGGTTACCTAGCAATTATCTTATGAAGAGGTTCCCATTGCTATCCTAAATAGACAAGTTCGGAGATTAAGAACTAAAGAGGTAGCTTCAGTTAAAGTTTTATGGAGGAACAGGAATAAGGAAGAAATGACTTGGGAAGCTGAAGAAGATATGAGGTCCAGGTACCCATACTTGTTTCCCGCCGAGAGGAGGGTTCGTATGCAGACACCATTGTCTTCAGGTGCGTAATGCTTTCTTTTTATGATTTCTTGGTCCTATGAGGCCATTATTGCTGTTGTTGTTGTAGCCCTGTGAGGCGTATATTTTGGGTTGTTATGATAGGATGGCAGTGGTATAGTTACAGGGGAAACTCTGGCAAATTGTTTTGTAGAATCCCTAAGAGTTTAACATTCGAGGACGAACGTTCTTAAGGGGGGAGAATGTTATAACCCATATTTTATACGCTGAGTTTCGCCGTAAGATAACCGACGTGAAGTTAGTAAGTGAGGTTATTTCCAGGGTTATAAGATATTCTACATGATTATTCCGTGTATGCGGGAGTTTAAGTTATGTACATCAAGTATCGGGAAGATTAGAGGCGGAATAAACCAAAAAAACTGAGTATGACAGCGGAGCAACTCGACGGTTGCAAGTTGTCGAACCATCGACTGGTCGACGGATCATCAACATGCACCATTGAACAGCTCTCTGAGAATCAGAGGCTACCGCCATTTGACGGTTGCGAGTCGACGGACCGTGACTGGTCGACAGACAGTCGACCTTGCCGTCGAATTTCAGGCGGTGGAAATTTTCTCTCTCCTATATATTAAAAAGGCCATTACTTGGGTCATTATTTTTAACCTAAAAACAAAACTCTCTAGATTATTCAAGCTCTCTCTACTCTCTCTAACTATCCATACACATCCTAAGCTAAATCAAGGGAGAACCAAGCTTTAAAATCCCTAAGCTAGCTCATAGATGGTGATGGTCCTTGCCTTTAGTTAAAGTTGTGATAGTTTTGGTTGCAAACAAGGTTGGGTGAGTTACGGTTCTTCAAGATTAAGGTATGTTCTCTCTTTATTTCTTATATTGAGTTGATTTGGAGATTAGTTGTTATATCCCGTATTTTGTACATTGGGATCATCCGAGCTAACCATGATAAGTTAAGAACAAGACTATTCCGGGATACGAGGTAGAGACTTTTAACCTCTGATTTTTGTTTTAATGCACAAGTTTCTTGTAAGTATTATTGGTATGGAATATTAAGGACAAAGTTGGAATTAGGAAATTAATTCTTCATGAGCAACAAAAAGCCACAAGTGGCCGTGTGGCTCATGTGGGGTACCACCCATGGCTTGGCCAATTGTTTCAAGCCATGAGGTGGGGCATGTGTTCAATTTGTATAGGCCATGTATATATATATATATATAGATGGGTGATGACCATGCAAGACTCATTTTTCATCTTTTCTAACCTTAGAAACTTGAAGAAGCTTGGAGAAAAAAATAAGAGCACCATTCGGCCAAGCCCAGCCGAAAGTGACCCCATGAAAAATTGATCAAAAAAATATTTTCTTCTAGCAATTCAACCAATTGGAAGGTCCTTGTTAACGTGGAGTAGTTGTTGGAGTAAGCAAAACGTTTATTCTTGCAAAACACAACCCTAGCCAAGTTGAGTGGAAAAGGTAAGGTTTAATCTTCCTTTACATGTGTTATGGATGGTTTGTCCATGTTGTAGTGTGTAGAAATTGATGAAATTCATGTAATCATGTATGTTGAAGTTGGGCCGTGTAGGGGCTGTTTTTGGTAGAACATGGTGAATTGATTTTACTTGATATTTTGGTTGTTGTGTTGTGGATTCTATGATGCAAATGAAGGTTTAATGATTCAAGTTGAAGTTATAATCGTTTGTGGGCTGTTTTGGAAGCCAATGTGATTCTAATGTAGTTTCTTGAATTTATGAGAATGATGTTGTTAACGTGTGGATTATTGGTGTAGTTCATGAATTTGGAAGAAAGAAATGTGTTGTTGTTGTTCTTGTTGAGTTTGGGGAGGTTTCGGGCGGAGTAGTGTATTGGTTGGATTGTTTTGAATATTGTGCGGGTTGTTTGAAGTGTTCTTGAATCTTGTTTGAATGATATCAGATTAGTGCTTGAACATGTGAGCGTTGATGTTGGCTTGAATGTATGTAGTTGAATTGAAGGTAAATGAAATGTTGTCGGATTATGTAGAAAAGAGTTACTAACGTTAGAATGCATTCTGAATTAATTGTTGATGTTGTTAATATGATTGTTGGTATTGTTGTTGATGATTTGGCCGAGTTGAATTCTCGGGGTTGTTGAATTTATAGGGGAAATGCTGTCCAAATTTCCAAAAGTGCTACTTGGGATGGAATGCCTAAGTATCTATAGCTAATGTTTGGTATATAATGACGTTGTTGTAGATCTTGAGAAGCCCGAGACTTAAGTTTTGGATTAGCTTAGGGAGCGGACGAGGTATGTAAAGCTTATCCCTTCTTTCTTTTGGCATGTCTTAGTTGTAAGTAAGCTATGATGCGAGCCTCGGGGTAACTCTATTCATAAGATCCGAGCATGTCTACGATTCTTATTCACTTCTTGATGTTAGCATTCCTAATATAGTCAAGCTATGGTCCTTGTGTCTTTTGTATGATTGGATAGTAAATGTTGCATAAAGAGTTCTTATTCCTAAAGTGTTCTGTAATGTATAATGTCCCTAACTTTCATATATGGTCTCGGATTGCTGTGATATGTTCGTAGAGGATTCTATAATGAATAACGCCCGTAACTTTCATAGGTGGGCTCGGATTGGCTTGATACATGTTTATGATCCCTGAGACGTTATGTGACATATTTCGTAATGATATTTCAAGAGTCCTGAGTGTGACTACTGTCCGGATACTCGAGCGTGGATTTGTCAACTTACCTATCGAGTCCTAAAAGATGATTTATGCGCATATGGTTTCTCACTACTCCGCTCGTGCATACTGTTATTAATTCTTTCATCGAGTCCCGAGCCGGGTATGCTTTCGTGCACAGTTTCACTGCATTGTTCACCGAACCCCTCACTAGAGGGCCGGGTACGGTGTATATATATGATGATATGATGATGGCGCCAGCCCACAGGATGGGCCGAGTATGATATACATGATGGAGACATGATCTCATTCACCGAGTCCCTCACTGGGGCCGGGTACGACATATATATATATATATATATATATATATATATATATATATATATATATATATGATGACATGATGGTATGATGACATGATGGTATGATGACATGATGATATGATGATCTTATTTACCGAGTCCTTCAATAGAGGGCCGGGACACGATATATGTGCATATGTACATGATGATTATTCACTTATGGCTCTAAGTCCCATGATGAACTGGATATGATATCGATACGCATGATTTATGTTTCAGAGGCAAGCCTTATGATTTTCTATGCTCCTGATTTCGCATGATCCTGCGACATCGTATTTCATGCTTTACATGCTCGAGTACATATTCCGTCATCGACCCCCTTTCTTCGGGGGGTCGCGTTTCATGCCGCGTGTGTGTACACGGGTAGAGGATATTAGTAGAAGACGTTACATAACGGATTGGCGAGCTCCATTTCCTTCCGTGAGGTGCTGCCGAGTCGAGTATCTATGTTATGGTATCTTGATTTATGTTAGAGACTTTTACGTAGTCACGTATGTAACATGTGGGTCTTTGTAAGCGGCTCTGTAAGCCGATGTATCATTATGCATTATGTTACAGACTTCATATGTTTACGTATTTTACTTGATTTGAGAAAGACGAAAAGATGTTGTTTCGTGAAAAGTTTTTCTCCGTGACACCCTAATATCCCTAGTGGGGATGGGCACCCGACCCTTACTTAGGGCCGAGCGAACCCTCGACTCTTGTCGCACATAAAATCACGTTAAGCTTTTTAAATCGTATAAGATAAATGCATAGTAAAATTTTTCGAAACATTCTTTCTCGTAGCTTCCAAACCGAACAAACCTATAATCATACAAAATTCAAGATATAACATACACCAACATATCGGTTGACGGAGCCGCTTACAGACCGACAACCAATACCCACGACGCTGTCTGCAAAGTCTCTAACACAAATTCGAAACCATCACATACTCGACTCGACCTCTAGCCGCTCCAGAGCAAATGGAGCTTACCAACTCCGCCGGCACATCTTCTATAATAACCTCCACCCATCCGGGAGTACCGCGCGGCATGAAATGCAAACCCCCGAAGAGAGGGGGTCACATTTAAATATGTACCGAGTATGTAAGGTATACAAGACAAAGTATAACTATAACCGAAATAGACTAAAGCAAAAGATAAATACATTACACAAAAATACCGACGCTTATATTTTCGGACACAAATCGTACATACCGTTTCATATATCGAAGGGAGTACGTAAAGTAAACGAGTTGTTCGTAGTACCAAAATGCTTATTTTACAATCACGTATTGCATGTCCGAAGCGGTGCAAAAATTACGAGTGCACCGGTGATGTCACACGTCGACGGAGTGCGTAACGCATACGTAATGCTCGATGATGTCATATAACGGACGAAATACGAACGTACGGTAATGCTCGACATCGGCATATATCGGACGAAGTACGAACGTACGTAAGGCTCGAGGATGACATATATCGGACGAATACGAATGCACGTAATGCTCGGATGATGTCATATATCACATATGCGTCTAACATGTCCCGGCCCTCCCGTAAGGGACTCGGTGGATAAACTCATCAACGCATGTCAAAATCATAGATCACATACGCGTATAACGTGTCCCGCCCTCTCGATAAGGGACTCGGTGAATAGGATCATGTATAACGAATCATATGTCATATATGCAAATAACGTGTCCCTGCCCTTTGTTAAGGGACTCGGTAATATGGAATCATGCATATCAGAATCATGTACCAAGTATACATAACGTGTCCCGGCCCTCTACTGCGGGTCTCGGTGAATAATCATTTTATGCCATCCTGGCCGCCATCCCCATATCATCATAAGCATATACAGATAACGTGTCCCGACCGGCAAGTAAGAGGGGCTCGGTGAACAATGCAGTGGAATGCGCACGAGAACATGTCCTGGCCCAGGACTCAGTGAATCAGAATCATACCGTAGAGTACGCACGAGAACATAACATGCCCTGGCCCGGGACTCAGTGAAAGATACATTGAGCCATGCACGAGTAGAGTCGTGAGAAACCATATGCACATAAATCCAGACTCGATGAATACGTACACTTACCAACATTCGAAGGCTCGGAAACGAGTTTCGAGTTCTTCCGAGTTAGTATCGGAAAGTTATGAGTGTTTGGAATACATAAACCTTTCGGATCGTTTAAGCGATCCGAGATCGTACATGAAGAACATTAACACTTATAGAGCATACTCATATTAGAATACTCGGATCATATGACTCATATCCAAATACACATAGCAGAATACTTATATCAGACGCTCGTACCGGAGTACTCATATCGGAGTTATCATATCAGAATGCTTATACCAAAATGCTTAGATCAGAATACCGATGTCAGAACATATACATCAGAATATTTATTTTGAATACCTATATCAGAATACTTAAATCAAAGTATTTACATCGGAATGCTTATACCAAAATATTCAAATCAGATCGTCCGTACCGAAGCATTTATATCAGAATGGTCGACCGGAATGCTCATATACGAGTTACCGGATACTTATATCAAATTGAACAATAGTCAAAAGTTTCCTTAATTATCTTACGGAAATAAGGCAAATAGAACAAGACAATTAGGTCTCCTGGGATTGTGGGCCTACCTCGGGTCAAATGAGGTGGCGTACACAATTTACGTATTTTACACTTCATAATATCATTCATGATAGTTTTAAGGTAGTCGGGTCCCATTTGTTCAAGTTCTAGGTATTTAAACAACTTTTCCAACCCTTAGCAACATAATTGGTTCAATTCCACTGAAAGAAAAAGGGGCAATTTCGACGTGGATTCCGAAGAGCAGAGTTGTCCCCGAGGTCCAAATTCAAGCCTAGTATATCTAGATATGCCAAGAAAGAAAGGGTAAGCCTTACATACCTTTTCCGCGTCTTAAGCTTTTCCAAATTCGAATCCCGTTTTCTCCAAAATCTACAAATGGTCATGTTTACCAATTGTGAGTTATAGCTTCCAAGAGTTCAACTTAAATTCATGTTTGTCTACCGAAATTTCGGCAAAGCATTTCCTATACATATAGCATCCGAGACTTAGCTCGCTTCCAATATATCAACAACAACAGCCCCAACAATTTAACAACATCAATAATTATCATAAAACGCACTATAACATAAATAGTCCTACATAAGGCGACACCTTCCATTCCCACTTCACCATATCAAGCTAATATCATTATTCTCATAATCATTTACTAACTCAAGGTTATTCAAACATATTTCAACAACATTCCAAACAATATTCACGAATTCAAGTATTTCCACCAATACATACTTCATCCGAAACTTCAACGAATGCAACAACACTACCAACTTACATTGTTTTCTTCCAAATTCATCAACAGCTACCAAAGTTCACATTTAAATTCTTATTTTCACAATTATACGAAAATCATGAAAAAAAATCACATAAATTCCCCATAATGACGTACAACCATTTTCAACAAAATTCATTCGACTTTCACTTCCAATATAAATTTCACCATAACCATAACTAGAATACAACATAAAATTCAACTCCTCTCACCTATATAACAACACACACAAACACGGCCACATACATACTTGCACCCCCACCATGCAAACTTTCATATTTCCATATATTCTACTCATTTCTACATACTACAACATATATAAATCTTCCATAACATGAAAAAGAATAGAATTCTTACCTTTTCTTCAATTTTCCGCATGCCACCAAAGTGGTTTTCTTGCTTAAACAATTATACCATGTTGGAAGAGGGTCTTGAACTTAGTAAGAATTCAAGAAGAACGGAATTTTTGGATCAAGAATGAATGGCTCAATTTTTTTTTTCTCCTCCTCTTGCTTGGCCGATTCTCTCCTTCTTGTTTTTTTTTTTTTGTTCTTCATTCTCCAATTTCTTGAATTAAATGATGACTTCTCTCATATTTATATATAATTCCCATGATCATGTGAGGGGCACATGCCCTCTCTAGAAATTTCTTAGAAATAAAGATGACTTATTTGTCATCTTTTTCTTTTTCTCTTTTTTTTTTTTTTTTTTGCATGGCACCTTTGGAACCTTCATGAACCTCATGTAAAATTCCTGTTTTGCCCCTCGACTTTCCTCAATATTACCATTTCGCCCCTAGCCTTCCACATTATTTCCATGGCATTTTGCAAATTTCTCTTTTACCCATGGTCTTTCCCAACATTTTTCATACTACCAATGTTCATGAATAGTATTCCTAACAACTCGTACCTTAAAATAATTCTTGAAAATGACCTTGTCCTTATCTTGCCACGACTTTCTCGTATTATCCGAATGTATGAAGTACGGGATATAACACTTTCATTATGCACTCCTTTCATGATTTAAGAGTTCAGTAAGATTATGAGTATAACGAGAGTCAGTGGGTTCGCTCGGCCCTAAGCAAGGGTCGGGTGCCCATCCCCCCCCTATCAAGTTGGTGTGTGACAAATTGGTATCGTAGCGATTCTCGTCCTAGGGGTTGTCCGTAAAGTCGTGTCCGCAGAGTCCCCGTTTATGGTGCGAAGCGCGCCACATTTATAAACAGTGAGGCTACGGGCATCTAGGGTGGTTACTCTTCTTTCACATCTGAGATCGTGCCATAGAGCCAAGTCATAGGGAATGAGATTCCTTATACTAACCTTGATTTCAGCAGAAGAATGGCATCGACATAAGAAAGTGACTAGCGATATTGGAAGTTACAAAGCACGCAGGTAAGCAAAGGTATGAAGGATATATGTCGGGTAAGATATTGAAGTACGATTGAAATACAAGTTGAAGATTAAAAGGGAAAGTAAACTAGGAAGTGTAACAGGTGCAGTTTGAGCTGGGCATACGAGGTATGTTCATCATTTTCGTACGGTTGTTGATATTGGGAGCCCTGTGTGGCTGTGATATGATATGATATATATACACATATGTTGGCCCTGTGAGGCATTTGTCACGACCCAACCCCGTAGGCCGTGACTAGTGCCCGATCTGGGCACCCAAACACTCTCGTATAATATCAAACACATCTAGGTATATATGTAGTTGAAAAGGTCGTGTTTCAAATTTATAAAATTTTCGGAAAAAATTTCTACAGAAGTTTCCTTGTTTCACGGACTATCCAAAATAACCCCCGCACGCAAAAATACCAACAAAGGCCACACGGGGCCAACAAAATAACATATAAACACATGCAAAAAGCCGCACAAGGCTATCAAACAAGCAACGGCCCAAAACATACACAAATGCAAGCCGACAAGGCCGCCACGGCAAACGGGATCGCCCCAAACACAACATATACAAACACACCTGCAAGAGGAACCCACATACTGTCCACGCCCCAAAAGACAAAAAAATCAAAACGGACGGGCCCCCCCTCCCCCGAACAAATATATACAAACATCGAACGAATATTAAAAATAAGCCAAAGGGAGCACTCCAAAAGGCGGGGGTGTCCCAAAGGGGGGTCCCCCCGGGGTCCGACCGGGCAAAAAGCCCCCCAAAAAAGGGGGTTTGTACGAAATTACG
>NC_081352.1:5998341-6004348 GCF_029784015.1 Lycium ferocissimum
CGTTTGACGTCCCCTTTCTTTTCGTTTCCCAAACATTTTGGCCAAAAACCCCGGGGTTACGCGTCCTCTTCCAAACTTCCCAAATGATATCCAATACGAACCTACGACAACTGACTTAAAACAAAGCTTTAACATACGCGAAAGACGAGGTGTAACAGAAAACTTCAATTTCACCAAAACTAATCCAAAACTCACCCTATTGCCTCTGAAATCGTGCCACCTTTCCCTGCAGGCCAAATATACCATAAAGAAGTTTGGAGAAAGGTCATTTAGGGGAAAGGGGTAAAATCAAAATGACCTAATTGGTCGTTACACAAAACAATCTGCTTTAACTTTTAGAAATTCAATAAGTAATGCCTGAGTTCGCGATTAAGGCACGAACTAAGTTATACCTTTCTCTTTGGAAAGTCGATGTCTTCTTCGAGCTCTTCTACAGTTGGCTTAGTCGCGTTTGTATCTTCTGGAACCTCGAATTATCTCAGCATTTAAGGTTTCTCCAGTACCTCTTCCTCAACCACGTTTCTTTTCGGTTGCTCTTTTATTGGCTCGATTTGAGAAAAGGTTTTGACTACTGTAATTGCTATTTATGACTTCCTTTACTATGGTCATTTGCCACGATCATAGAAATCATTTCTCGGGAAAGATGGTTGCTCCCCTCAAATCTCCTTAATCCCCCATGGGCAGGAATTTTATTGCTTGATGTAAGGTCGAAGTGATTGCTCGCATACTGTGAATCCACGACCTTCCTATGATAATGCTGTAAGACACTCTGGCCATCACTTTGAATAGTGTTTCCTTAACGATCTTTATTGCTTAAGTCGGTAATATAATCTCTCTTCGAGTCATTTCACACACCATATTGAATCCGGCTAGCAACTTTATGACTGAAATTATCTTATCCATTAGCTGTATTTCTTTAAGAAGCCACAGTTGGAAGATGTTTTCCAAACTACCATAATCAATCAACGCAAGTTTAATGTTAGAAATTAAAAGCCACGAAGAGATATTACCAATGTACCATTGTGGGGGAGTGTGATGTCATCAGAATCCTCATCGTCTAAGGTAATTATATCACCGTCAAGGACCTCAGGGTACTCTTCTCGAGAATAATTGTCACAACTCAAGTTACGGATCTTGCGGGCACCTACCTTATTACTACCTGATAAGCTAACCCTTCCCAACCAAACCCCTTGTTTGATGTTGTCTTGAAAGCAAATATAACCAACGATAGTGAATAAACTGAAAAATACGAAGACATTCTTTATTAATTTAAAACAATCTAACTTTCCCAAGGATCTAGTATAGACAAGTACAAGAGCTTCTAAAATTACAGAGAGATAACACAATTAAAAATACACCACTTTCGCCTTCGGAGTGAGATGTACAGAAGCTTTAGGAAGATATCCACCACTACAACTAAGGAAACCTTCAAGCAATAACCTGAAACACATCTACACCCCAAAGGATGTAGCAAGAGTAGTATCAGTACACCACACGTACTGGTAAGCATCATAGGTCGAGTAAGATTAGTTCACGCAACGCGATATAAAATCAAACAGAATAAACATATGGGTACAGTCGTAAGACCTTTTTACATCCTACCCATGCTTAAACAGTTCTGACATAAACATGCTTGTATCCCATTACCATGTTAATATAACACTAGAAAGTAAGGACCAACAGACAACAACAGTTACATTCACGACAGACTCCTGGACCAATTTAACCCCGGCAATTTATAAGGATAGACCTTAACCTCTCAATCAACCGACACTCAGTGGGACCACTAATTCTTGCCTTTTTCCTCTTTAATTTAACATACTCATAATTTAACGTTTAGACTTAATCAACACACAATCCGCAATGGACACCAGACTCAAACCACTTATCAAGTATCAAGTAAGAACAAGTAAAGCAATGCAGTCAAGGATAGAAAATCAACATGGCCCATAAACTCTTAGCCACGCTAATGGGGTCAACTCAACCTACCTTCCTTTATTTGTCAACGGATTATGAGGTTACTTGCAAATGCCTCACCTCCACAACCATGAGGAAATCAATTGTAACTTACTTGAATGAACCATGCCTTTATGTCATCCAATCGGAATCAGCTCTGCCATCGTCACAAAAATATGAACACACAAGTGCAATGCAATCAATGGTAGTATCGTATCCATACACACATGCTAAATGTTAATGTTTGCCCAAATAGCCATGCCCTATAGGGGACCCATGGTGTCAATGTACCACTCGCTCCAAAACTGACCTCGGATCACAAGCCCATAACTAGTCTACATCCTCACCCCCTGTCAAATGTGCCTTTTCATATTTATATTGCATTTCTCATCACAATGTATTTCTGTTCCACAATCAATTTGGAATGTGAACAATCACTGCTTTAATATCACAGAACATATGTCACCATGCCATGAGTCATAACAAGACTTAAGAAATCAACCTCCTAGCAATGCGAATGCTCCACAAAGATACATACAATAAGAATACAAGTTATTACACAACAACCATACCAAGACTTAGACTTGACTCATCAATAACACAAGGAATCACTCCACATCAATAAGAAAGTAAATACTGATGATTCCCGCATGCTCAGTACATAGAATAACGACAACATGAATACTCAATAATGACACCTAAAATTTTACCCCAGGTTTCCCCCACCCATAGTACAACAAGACCCTATTATGGCCAACTCAATAATTGCACATGCCCCACAATGCTAACTAGACCAATGACAAAACCATATTTACTACTTTGTTTCCCTTTTTGGGCCTGTCAACTACGCATCTTGATTCACTTATTCACTTAATGGCACGATGCCCACAGAATTCAGCATTTATCTTAACCAAAATAATATTCATCCGAACTCCGTGTCCGAAGACCTAATCATGCTTTCTCTCATCAATTTTATAGCATATATATAATTTACTAATTAAATTCTAACTCAAGTAAACCATAACCTACCTCGTTGTTTAGCAGCTATCACGAACGTTCATGGAATATCCGTCATCTCGTCTTTAAGCCGAAAGCCGTGATAGAGAAATCTTTAAGAAAAATAAAGTGAACGATGCTTGAATGGATACTTTTCCCTAGTCATCAAGTGTTTTACTCTGGGAATACCCTAATGACAGCTTGGAAGAGGATTTTTGTGGACAAAAATGGTTATATCCCAAAATAAAGTCATTAGACGCGGGTACTGGTCCGCATACACCGCTGCAGCGGACTTGCTATAGCGGTCGTTCACCCGCTGCGACGAAGACATCCTCCCCGATCCCACAACTCTTTAACTCCCATCTAATTGAATTACGATTAAATATTACACTTAAAACTCCCCCGTGGATCAATCTTATGACGATACACTTGGTTTTCATACACGGACTGTGGAACACCTAATAACAACCGGATGGGTCGTTACAGTAATACACAGTTTGTCTTTTTGGCCGTTGAGTAAGCTATGCTGCTGATTTTTGTTCCTTCCAATATCACATTAACTGTATGCTTTAGTGAATCGAGCTTTTGCAATTCCTCTGCATTTTGGTTCCTATCATTATTATGCTTTGCCCGGACGCTGAGGAACTCCCTTAGATAGACATTCTTAAGAGTTGTGTTATCTCCATTCATAGATGCTACAATCCCTGGTCAGATGTCCATTTGTCCCGTGAAACTCACACCATAAGTTAAGGTTCCTCTTTCCAGGGTTGGTCCAAATATCCTTAGGCCATCAAGTTTCTTTGATATTTCCTATGGTGTTGATGAGCTCCATAGGTACAATACTAAAGTTATATTTTGATAACTTTGGGACCCCTAAGTCCTTTGGCGGGAGTCTAGAGGATCCCGCCGTAATTTTTCCTGTCAGACCTGGTTATTCCTAGCTTGATTTGATTTCCTATCAGTTTCCGATCGTGAAGGGACCCGGTAAGTTTTGAATCAACTCCTGGGCTTTCTCCGACAAAAGTCCACTACGTTCATGGCTCTCTCTTGAAGACGGCTGCAACTTCTTGCCATGAAAGGCATCGAGGCTCTTTGATCATCTTATATCCTCATCTTTGATGTGTAACGATGGTACACGTCATTCCATATTTTAGCAGGGAACGACTGTAAGAATTATTTTAGTTTCCATGAGGCATCATAGCTTTCTAGGTTTAGACCATCGGTAAACGCTGTTGCTGTATTCATCTGGTATCGAAGGAAGTATCATTCTCTCCTTTTGGAACCTGTCTACAAAATCACTGAGTAACTCCACATGTTGTTTTTAAGATATCCTTCTTTGTGAGTCTCAATCTTCCGTGCTCCAAGATAGGCTTTTCAAAATATATCTCCAAGCATAGAAAAAGAGAATCAAATTTTAAAAGAGAATTGAATTTTAGGTAAACATGAATACCAAGTTAAAGCTCTCTTTGTGACATTTCGCCAATTTTATTTACCATAATGAGTTCAATTTCTTCTGTTAGCATGTCATTTTCCTTGATGCCAGTAATATAGGCCATCGCGTGTTCCTATGGATCCCTAGTTCCATCATACTTTGAGATGTCGGGCATTTTAAAGCTCTTTGGGATAAGCAACGGGGCCACAATAAGCTTATATGGCAGCTGTTTAGTACTTCTTAGTATCTGCTCCTTTGATAATTCGTGGAGCCTTTGGGATATGATCTATTCGAGAATGAATCTGCTTCACATGCTTTATGAATCCACCCTAAATGGATCCACTTGTCCCTGTATGATTCCGGACCTGAACCCTCCAACTCTCGCATTATCCGAAAGATCTCTAGTGCCGGAGTTAGCTTTCTCATTACCTGGAATTTTGAGAATTGAATAATGACTAGCTTATCAAAGTTTATTGATTATGGGATTGTAGTGTTGTTATTGATGTTTGGGAGTTGTTATATTATATGGAGAAAGTTGTAGAAATAAAGGAGATACCGCCTAATTTTCATTAGCTTTAGCTTAGATTCAAGTATGTTTCCATTATCTAATCTTAGTATGCAGAATTCCCTTTGAATGTAGAATTATGAACTCGAGTTGTTTAGCAATGTCAAGTTAGAAAGGCGAAAAGGTATGTAAGGTAGCCCCTTCTTTTTCTAAGGCATGATCTCACAATATGACTTCCTATCTTTCCATAGCTCTCTTTATATTCTAAATCATGAGTCTATGATTAATAAGTAGCTTCATGAAATAAAGATAAGATGTTGGGCATTATGGGATATGACAACAACATGCAGTCTAAGTCTAGATCTCCATTGTACTATGATATATGCTATTCTTATGAGCTAATGATTTCTTGATGTTATTCATCATAAGCAAACCTCACCTAAAAATGCTAGTTCCGTCTGGCGAAGGTGATTTGACCATGATTACTCTATACGAAATCGGGGGTTCTCGACCTTACGTCACCTCGACAGTTATAAATTTGTCTTTGAGATCTTATGCATGCTTTATGATAAAGATATAATAATGAGATTACACCGTACTATATGTGTGCGTACACCGCCATGGCGGGCGATATACACCATGTCTAGATGGTGTACGCACGTACACCACTAGCTGGCGTAAGAGATGGTTATCCCGACGCGCTAACGATGATCACTCCGTACCTATATGGTCCGATTGTACCTTATATATGCATACTTGATATGATGTTGTTTATGATAAGTTAGTATGCATTATTCCGTCTTAAGTGACATTCAAGCATGGTGTTGTTTTTACTTGATATTCCCTTACCTCTTCGATATGTTATTATTTTTCATGCCTTACATACTCAGTACATTATTCGTACTGACGTCCTTTCTTTTTGGACGCTGTGTTCATGACCACAGGTAGACAAGGAGGTGGTCCAGATTCCTAGAGCTTACCACGAACAGAGTTTACGGAGCACCCCACTACTCCGAGGTGCCATTTTTGATATATTATTTTGTATATATATATATTTAGTTTCGACGGGGGCCCTCCTCCCTTTGCCCCAAAATTTGGAAAGGGCCTAAAATGGGGGT
>NC_081352.1:6004448-6024448 GCF_029784015.1 Lycium ferocissimum
AATCATATGAAATCCGTAACAAATGGATAATGATACATCGGCTTACGGAGCCGCTTACAAGATTGACATATTACATACATGACCATGTCTGCAAAGTCTCTAACATAACCCAAGATACCATAACATAAACTGTCACGACCCAACGCCGTAGGCCGTGACTAGTGCCCGACTTGGACACCCGTATACCCTGTTACCCATAATCATATACTACTAGCATGAATAGCTGATCTAAAAAAGGAAGGCGATACAATTGCAAATCAAAGCTACTTATCTCTTGAAGAGTTGTAATCTTTAATAGTCAATCTAACGCAAAAGCCGCAAGGCTATATATATATATATATAGGAACTTCCCAACAAAACATAAGCCGAGAAGGCTACTTTTATACACGTACTGCCATGATAAGCATATATGTCTACGCAAGCCGACAAGGCCGCCACTACGAACGGGTACGCCCCAAACATAAGCCATAACACAACAACAAAATAACAATCCCACACGAACCACACACGTGACCGCGGTACCTCTAAGAGTGACAACGACATCATATGACGGGACAGGCCCCGTCGTACCTCGAACAACAACATATACACATGTCAAAAGGTTATACCACGAAAGTATGCTCCGGAACAAAAGAAGCACTCGGTGATAGGCCGAGTCGATACCCTATTCGGCGGATCTCCGAAACGACCGTCTGCACCTGCGGGCATGAAACGCAGCCCCCCGAAGATAGGGGGTCAGTACGGGATAGGTACTGAGTATATAAAGCATGGGACGTAGTAAATAGAATCGTACTTATGACAAGGTCAATGTAATAAACAAAGAGAGTTTCATTAGACTTAATTTCAAACATATTTCATCACTACCTTTCTCATATCAACATCAAAACAACGTTTTATAATCAAGGCTACATAATCAGTTGTATATAACATATATAACGTGTCCCGGCCCTTTAGTAAGGGACTCGGTATTCATAATCATAACATCATAAACATAAGCACATTCGTGTCCCGGCCCTTTAGTAAGGGACTCGGTAATAAGGAATATATGCCCTCCTGGCCTCCATCTCCAATTCATCATATCATCACATCATCATCATCATCATATATATATATATATAACATGTCCCGGCCCTCTAGTGAGGGACTCGGTGAATAGTATAATAGATGTGCGCACGAGAACGTACCACGGCCCGGACTCGGTGAAGGACATAGCGGTAAGCCCGAGCAGAGTGATAAGCAACCACATATATATGTAAAACATTTTTGAGACTCAATGAATAGTAACTAAATCAATTCTTGGACACTAGCATGTTACATTATATAAAAAAAAAATATCACGCGTACTTATGTAATTCCTTAAAAAAAAAAAAAAATATAATAAGAACTCTTGTACATTACGTATTAGTCCATCATGTAATAAATAACGATATCATATTTCAACTATACCAACATTTCGGACGAATAACAATCACCTAGCATACTAGGAGTTAGAGAGTGGAGTCACCCCGAGGCTTAGATTATATCTTACTTACCTCTAGGACATGCTAAAAAGAAGAAAGAATAGGCTTTGCGTACCTTTAGCGTTTAGTCGTAATAATAGCTTGTACTTGCTGCCCAACAATACTTAGCCTATATCAAGATATCAAGGGCTATAATTAGTATACAAGGGATTTCAATACGCACTTCGACGCTCACAATCCCTTTCAAACATTTAGACGACATTCCGCTCGCATTCAAACCAACTAGTGCTTACAATCTAATATTTCTACTCATTCTTTCTCATATCATTTCAAACTTGTTTAGCATGACTTAGGGGACTGTAGGCAGCTTGTATATCATCCATTCCAGTCCTAAAATCACAGCCAAACAGCACATACACAATGCCAATTCACTTGCATTACATGTTCACAACAACATTCAACAATTAACAACATTACTTTCATTTCTATTCTTAAAACAGTCCACGGTTTGGACTGCTCATATCCATCAACAAGACTTGTTTCATTAACTCCTTAATTCACACATTCAACATACATACAATATACTATAATGTGCATAAAAACAACCATCCAAATTTGGCACAAAACAGTCCACAAATCCAACCAAACAGTCCGTTCACACGGCCACAACACTACTTTAACAACTTCATGATTTTCACTCCTTTACTCATACTACAACACCTTCAATCCAATTCCAATACAATGTACAAGAAGACCAACACAATCCCATTCAAATCTACAACACATGGTTCATGCAAATTTCTAAGAAAAAAGCCCAATCCTAACATGCACAACATAAACCAATTTCTACAATTCTTAGTCCAATTACAAATGGTGGCATGCATTTATTTCAACAATACAAGCAAAATGGAACCCACCATTGCCTCACCAAGCTCACGGCTCACTCTCAATTTCAACCACAACAACAATCCAACAACAACATGCATGAATTATAAATGTAAATCACCACACAACACAAGAACAATGGTTATCCTTACCTTGCAACTTGTCCTTCAACCTTGGCCAATTCTTCAATTCTCTTGAATGCTACACCTCCTAATCTCTTCCCAACATCTACTACACGTCCTTATACACTTGAGGAGGATTCAATTTGCTTGAAAAATGAATTTTTTTGGATCAAAATAGGCTGGTCATTCTCGGCCGGCCTTGGCCGAGACCTTCTCTCTCTATGTCTAAGTTTTCTATACTTTGTGTTGATGAAATGAGCTTCTAATAGAATTGTGAATCAGCTATATCCCTTATATAGGAAGTCCATAGTGTGGACATGTGTCCCACTCACATTGTTAGCCAATAAAAGTTGGCCATGTCCCAAGTGGGACCCACACGGCCAATTAGACTTATTAATGACACAATTAGGCTCTTAATCTCACTTAGTCATATAATCTTGGTCAATTAATCCTTATTCTCCAATAATATTCTTATACCAAACGAAATCCATAAGCCACTTGTGCATCGAAACGAAATCGGAAGATAAAAACCCTTCCCGGGAACCCTAAAACAGCTTTGACTTTAACTTGTCGCACTTAGCTTTATAAGGTCCCAATGTAAAGATACGGGACATAACACTCTTCCCCCCTTTAGGACATTCGTCCTCGAATGTCGATCTAATCTCGGACCTTCAATACTTTCTCAAGTATCCCCTTAGTTAATTATGTCCTTCACATACCTCTCCCGATTGTCAACTTGTTTTAATCCTTTATAATCGCACTCCGGTATTTACGTAGCCGTTCCCATAACATCTTCCTTTCCCTCGCTTCCGAGAGGGATATTGTTATATGCCTTTGTCTTCACTTTTCCGTTATTCCGTAGTTGATCATCCGTATTTCGAGTTGTTTATTTGGGGTGTTATTGTCTTTCTGATCCAAATGTTGCTCAGTTATACCATTGTAGATTGATTCGGGCCTGTACCCATGGTGCATATAGTTACGATTCAACTCCTTCTCTTTCGATTGATATTTCCCTTAAATAACGTATCGATCATTTCACTTCACCTCCCTATCCTTAATTAAAATCCCGTAATGCACAGACGTCTCCCATCGGTTTATTATACTCTACTATTCTCGGATGTACTGAGCCTTCCGGTAGGCTGTAGACCTTTCACAGGTTCTACGAGTAGAACGAAACTTCTCGGAGGGCAACATTTTTTTTTGCTCTCGTACCCTTTCTACTCTGTTCTGGTAGCCCGTACTTTGAAGTTTTCAATCTCCTGTGTCACCTTTTGACTTCCCATTACTTTCCTCGCACCATCACTTGCCTTTACTTCTTGATCTCAATCTTTAGGGTTGGCTTTCACATAACGCTAGGATCTCCTTATACCATAATCTTATGTCACCTCGGAACCAGTAACCTGCTTGTTCCGATCGTTTCGTTGAACCATTTCATAATTTCCTTTACTCTAGCTGGCTATGCCTTAGACACACCCCTCGTGTCGGTTCTCTATATATATTTTTTTTGACTCAGACTCTTCCATTGCCTCCTTACTCAAATTTGCTCATAGCCCTTCTATCACATATCTCATTGTAACTTCTACGCAAGTGTGTGTGGATGCCTAATCCCAGAAAATACTTTAGCGTTGCCGCGTTAGTCTTTATACGGCCCTACATGCTCCTCTTATCCTTTGCGGTAGATGTCAAGGCTTAACCGTGACTTTCATTCTCGGTACTAGTTTCACCTCTCGTAGTTTTTCTTCAAACCTTATTACACTTTTCCTTGATGTACTCCTTTGTTGCGATCGCGTTGTTGTTACCAAGTTCTTACCCTTCTTGTCGAGTTTATTACCTGGTTGCATCCGTAGTATACCAATAGTCGTAGATTGTATAAGTATTCTTGCCCAATCGGTACAAAGTACAATCAATCCCAATCGCACCCTTTTAAATTACTTACTACCCTTTTCTCGGTCGTACTCTTCTCCTTACATAAGTACCCATCGTCTTCGATGTCATATCATGCCAGGTCCTTACCAATAATTCTCGCACTACCTCAAAGACTATCTTGTCTCGTCCGTCTATTGTTGGCTCTTGGATTTTGAGTATCCAACTTATTTTTGCATGAGACTTCGTTTGAGGTTTGAGTATTCATATGAGGTACATCATAACGTCAATTGTTTCTATCGGTACTTGCTTTATTTTCTCATGCTTCCCCCCTTTTGGGTCGTAATTATATCATTATTTGCTTATATTCCGCTTTATTCTTCCATTTCCAATTTGAAATTCCTATGATTCTTTGTCCAATACTTTTGGCATACTGCACCATAATCATTTCTTTCTCTTTATCAGTTACCTTAACACAATCACGGGGCGATGAGAACACTCGATATATAGTACAAAATCTCACTTGATAGTTGGTACTCGAGTAATGTAATTAAGATAGCGGTTCCCGAAGCCACATTCCCTTTATTCCGGGCAATACTTGGGTAGTGCTTATCGTCGTTTCAAATTCTCCATTCAGTAGCACTTATATTCTACTGATAAGTATCTCAAGCTTTCTCATAATACTACCTTTTCCCAAACGGATATCGTTTGTTTCTTCTAATAAATTTACGATACATCCGTTATTTTGCGAATCCACAGTCCTTGTCCTTTTAAGGATTTCAGTGTCTCTAAGGTGAGGTCACCTACCCGTAGTATTTTTTTTTTTGCCTCATGCTCTTCCATCCTTGTCGTATACTCAACGCTAACCTCTAACTTGCTAAGAATCATAATAATTTCGCCTTAGTGATAGCCTTGTCTTGTCACCTTCTTGTCGTACCGCTTCTTAAGTTTCTCAGTTATATATTTCCCTCTTGTCCCATACTCATGCTCAATTGGTTGCGTCTATCTTGAATGCTTCCTTTAGTATCCTTTTTATTTTTCTAATCTGTGCCCATCTTGTATTCTGTGCTTGAAAAACTTCATGCTATCTCCGTTTCGTCCCGCGAAACACTACTTTTACAAAATCCCTTCTCCGTTTTTGAAGCATATCTGTTTGTTTATTTCTAGTTACCGTCACCATATTAGTCATTTCTGGCATTCATTCTTGTCTCGTCGCTCATCTTCCTTCGGATTAGTCTTTCACAGTCCTGCCACGTGTATTACTCATTTTCCAAGCTATACATGTCATAACATATCGATGTAGTGAAGTGCTACTTGATTTCTTGTTACCTCCCTCTTTCTTTTAAGTTCTCTTCTTCCTGTACTCGGTCCCGCTTCCGTTACCATTTGACTTTGACTTTGAACTTCCCCTACGGAACTTGATAAGTATTTCTTATTGGTTCTACATTTACCTTTCTATTTCACAATAATCATATCGTATCCTTCCCCCATGCTGGGCTTCTATTGGGAAAATTTGGGCAGAGTTTCCTCTGTAATCCCCACTGTCTCCAAATCTGCACACCGGATATACCAACAACGCCTCACAGAGCCAACACACTTATATATCGTGTCGTAGCGGCGTCGAGCTTCCTTTATTTCGCAACGCCTCACAACTGTACCTGTCACTCTTTCTTGTTTATTCTCTCCTACTATATTTAATTGTAGGTTTCAAACACGCCGTAGCATTCGTACTATGCCTACTCATATATTCTTACGATTCTTCAAAAGGTTTCTATAGCTTTCTTCCGAGCACAATTTCCAGTGGACTCGTTCGCGATATATATTCAATCTATTTCCTTACTATACTTACCAAAACTACCCATAGTGATGGTCGATTTGCCATTCCGCATACCTTACTTCTCGTTATGTTCTTTGCTATCCAACTCTCACCCGTATGTACCACTATTTTTTTTTTCTATCTTAGATTTCAAATTTTCACGGATAAGAATGCCTTAGTCCCGGTTATTCATAAGTACTTGGTGGTTGACTCTTTTGATTTCCACTAGCCTCCATTAGGTAACAATCGATAACAGACGCCCATACCTAAGAATTTAAATAAAATCGCATGTACCTGCAATCGATCAGTCTCTAGTCTGATCCGGCGATCTAGAAGGTGAAGTGTGCGCCTCGTCATCGTCTGTCCGCCATCTACTCGTCTGACCTTCATCGTCCTCCTCCTCTGAATCCAGGATATGTAGATAATCGGGCAACTCCTGGTTTACCGATGACCGGGACGGTGGGCTTCCTTTATAATCGGAATAATCGCTCACCGAGGCGGCATTCGTACTATGCCTAACATAGTGCTCGCCCACGGGGCCACGGCATGGCTTCGGGGACCGCTTCCCCGGATGTCCTAAATGCGGAGGAATGGTTTACGGATCCTCAGGATCGGTCTCGATAGAGTAACTAAGGCTCCTCCGCCGGGCCCCGCCTCTGCCGGAAGGTCAAACATTCTCGGGGGAATCGTAGCGGGATCCTCGAGGAGGATCGGTCTCAATGGAATAGGCGGGGCTCCTCCGACCTGGCCCCGGAGCTCGAGGTCCGAGGATGATCTAGGGGGCCTTATTAGCACCCCCACGATCGAGGATGATCTAGGGGCTGGCCTCTTCATCTCTCACAAATCTGTACCTGCGTATAGGGAGAGAGGTCAGAACAATCCTTCCTAGGTTCCGGCTCTATCGCACGATTTAAGACAGAAGGAAAGATGATATCCTAAATGTTCTGTAGCTTCCTGTTTATAAATGTGGTGCACAACACATCGATAAGCAAGACTCTACTAAACACGGTCTGCGGACACTCGAGGACTAACCGCTTTGATACCACTTTTGTCACGACCCAACGCCGTAGGCCGTGACTAGTGCCCGACTTGGACACCCGTATACCACGTTACCCATAATCATATACTACTAGCATGAATAGCCGATCTAAAAAGGAAGGCGATACAATTGCAAATCAAAGCTACTTATCTCTTGAAGAGTTGTAATCTTTAATAGTCAATCTAACGCAAAAGCGGCAAGGTACGTATATATATATATATATATAGGGAACTTCCCAACAAAACATAAGCCGAGAAGGCTACTTTTATACACTGTACGCTTATGATAGGCATATATGTCTACGCAAGCCGACAGGGCCGCCACTACGAATGGGTACGCCCCAAACATAAGCCATAACACAACAACAAAATAACAATCCCACACGAACCCACACATGTGACCGCCGACCTCTAAGAGTGACAACGACATCATATGACGGGACAGGGCCCCGTCGTACCCTGAACAACAACATATACACATGTCAAAAGGTTATACCACGAAAGTATGCTCCGGAACAAAGAAGCACTCGGTGATAGCTGAGTCGATACCCTAAGCTGGCGGATCTCCGAAACGACCGTCTGCACCTGCGGGCATGAAACGCAGCCCCCCGAAGATAGGGGGTCAGTACGGGATAGGTACTGAGTATATAAAGCATTGGACGTAGTAAATAGAATCGTACTTATGACAAGGTCAATGTAATAAACAGAGAGAGTTTCATTAGACTTAATTTCAAACATATTTCATCACTACCTTTCTCATATCAACATCAATATAATGCGTTTTATAATCAAGGCTACATAATCAGTTGTATATAACATATATAACGTGTCCTACTCTTTAGTAAGGGACTCGGTATTCATAATCATAACATCATAAACATAAGCACATTCGTGTCCCGGCCCTTTAGTAAGGGACTCGGTAATAAGGAATATATGCCCTCCGGCCTCCATCTCCAATTCATCATATCATCACATCATCATATCATCATCATATATATATATATATAACATGTCCCGGCCCTCAGTGAGGGACTCGGTGAATAGTATAATAGATGTGCGCACGAGAACGTACACGGCCGGGACTCGGTGAAGGACATAGCGGTAAGCAACGAGCGAGTGATAAGCAACCACATATATATAAAACATTTTTGAGACTCAATGAATAGTAACTAAATCAATTCTTGGACACTAGCATGTTACATTATATAAAAAAAAATATCACGCGTACTTATGTAATTCCTTAAAAAAAAAAAAAAATATAATAAGAACTCTTGTACATTACGTATTAGTCCATCATGTAATAAATAACGATATCATATTTCAACTATACCAACATTAAGGACGAATAACAATCACCTAGCATACTAGGAGTTAGAGAGTGGAGTCACCCCGAGGCTTAGATTATATCTTACTTACCTCTAGGACATGCCAAAAGAAGAAAGAATAGGCTTTGCGTACCTTTAGCGTTTAGTCGTAATAATAGCTTGTACTTGCTGCCCAACAATACTTAGCCTATATCAAGATATCAAGGGCTATAATTAGTATACAAGGGATTTCAATACGCACTTCGACGCTCACAATCCCTTTCAAACATTTAGACGACATTCCGCTCGCATTCAAACCAACTAGTGCTTACAATCTAATATTTCTACTCATTCTTTCTCATATCATTTCAAACTTGTTTAGCATGACTTAGGGGACTGTAGGCAGCTTGTATATCATCCATTCCAGTCCTAAAATCACAGCCAAACAGCACATACACAATACCAATTCACTTGCATTACATGTTCACAACAACATTCAACAATTAACAACATTACTTTCATTTCTATTCTTAAAACAGTCCACGGTTTGGACTGCTCATATCCATCAACAAGACTTGTTTCATTAACTCCTTAATTCACACATTCAACATACATACAATATACTATAATGTGCATAAAAACAACCATCCAAATTTGGCACAAAACAGTCCACAAATCCAACCAAAACAGTCCATTCACACGGCCACAACACTACTTTAACAACTTCATGATTTTCACTCCTTTACTCATACTACAACACCTTCAATCAATTCCAATACAATGTACAAGAAGACCAACACAATCCCATTCAAATCTACAACACATGGTTCATGCAAATTTCTAAGAAAACAGCCCAATCCTAACATGCACAACATAAACCAATTTCTACAATTCTTAGTCCAATTACAAATGGTGGCATGCATTTATTTCAACAATACAAGCAAAATGGAACCCACCATTGCCTCACCAAGCTCACGGCTCACTCTCAATTTCAACCACAACAACAATCCAACAACAACATGCATGAATTATAAATGTAAATCACCACACAACACAAGAACAATGGTTATCCTTACCTTGCAACTTGTCCTTCAACCTTGGCCAATTCTTCAATTCTCTTGAATGCTACACCTCCTAATATCTTCCCAACATCTACTACACGTCCTTATACACTTGAGGAGGATTCAATTTGCTTGAAAAATGAATTTTTTTGGATCAAAATAGGCTGGTCATTCTCGGCCAGCCTTGGCCGAGACCTTCTCTCTCTATGTCTAAGTTTTCTATACTTTGTGTTGATGAAATGAGCTTCTAATAGAATTGTGAATCAGCTATATCCCTTATATAGGAAGTCCATAGTGTGGACATGTGTCCCACTCACATTGTTAGCCAATAAAAGTTGGCCATGTCCCAAGTGGGACCCACACGGCCAATTAGACTTATTAATGACACAATTAGGCTCTTAATCTCACTTAGTCATATAATCTTGGTCAATTAATCCTTATTCTCCAATAATATTCTTATACCAAACGAAATCCATAAGCCACTTGTGCATCGAAACGAAATCGGAAGATAAAAACCCTTCCAGGAACCCTAAAACGACTTTGACTTTAACTTGTCGCACTTAGCTTTATAAGGTCCCAATGTAAAGATACGGGACATAACATAAACACTCTGACTCGGCAGCACTCCGGGAGGAAATGGAGCTCGCCAATCCAGCTGGATCATCTTCTACTCATCTGTGTACACTTGCGTTGCATGAAACGCAGCCCCCGAAGAAAGGGGGTCAGTACGGAATATGTACTGAGCATGTAAAGCATGGAAGGCAGTAAACAGAATCATACTGAAGTATGGAGTACAGAAAAGTAGTACAGTAACCAGAAACCACAAGGCTTGCCTTTGAAACATAATCGTACATGTCAATATCCTATCTGATTCATTCTGGAACTTAGAAACATAAGCAAATCATCATCATGTCATCATCATCATATATATATATATATATATATATACACACACACACACATACACACATGATGTTTTAAAAGTTCATATGCACATACATGATTATCAGTGTTGGTTACAGGTATAGATTGAGTCTGTTACTATTTTTATCATTCGAGTCGAGATATATTATTTCAGCTCTGCCTTACATACTCGGTACATTATTCGTGCGACGTCCCTTTTGCTGGGGGGGGGGGGGTGTGTGTTTCATGCCACGCGAGTGCGAACGATTGAGTAGATGACACTTTCCAACGGATATTCCCGGCCTATCAGCTAGATTGGTGAACTCCATTTCTATTCGGAGTGTTGCCGAGTCAGAGTACTTATGTATGTCCTCAACTCAGATTCATTACGGGTATGTTGGGGCCCTGTCCCAACTTATGTTATGGTAACTTGGTCCTTGTTAGAGACTTTTGCAGACAGTGTCCTATGGATAGTGCGTCGAGATGTCGACAGTTATGTAAGGCAGCCGCATAGGTCGATGTGTTCATATGCATTGATTTAAAGATTTTATTGTGACTAAAGGTTTTCTTTGACTTAAAGATAAGGGAGAAGTCCCTGACATGATGAAAGAGTTCTATTAAAAAGTTTCATGTCGTACTTGGCGGAAGCGTCATTTCATAATTTAAAGGTTCACTAAAAGTTGCGACTTATGAATAGAATGGTAGTATGGCACTCAGCCGAGTATGGTCTTGGGTGTCAGTCGCGGCCCTCCGGTTTGAGTCGTGACAGTTAAGTAACCTGTCTTGAGTCCTGAACATATCATTTGCCTTATCCAGTGTTTTTCTATGTTTGCTTGTTCAATGGATGGTTCTGCCCCTTTTAAATGTTGATGTTTGTTCAAATTAGTTTAAGCATCATTAAGCACTTGGTGGTTGTTGATCCAAATAGTAGATATAAATCTCATGAACTGGTCATCTTGTTTTAGCTTAAACTCTCAATAATGGAAAATTATCTTATCTTGATCTGCAAACTTGTGCTAGTTTTACCGGTTTGATTTGTCTTGGAATTTCCATATAGAGAGATCAGTTTGTTTCATTATTAGGCTTAAGTCTCACGTGGTCTGATGTGATATGAACATGAAGTAACCCGATAATAGTCTAAACATGTGTAAAGGTGATGAACTATAAGTTGTGAAGTTTTAAACATTTGTCTGTACTGAATGACCAAACTTATACCTCTTTGATGTGGCTGAGCTGTTGAATGTCTTTTCAAGCATATGCCTAGGCTGAATATGTGTGCTAAATCTATTTTATTTTAATTCTTATTCATGTGTTAGGTATTTAACTACAATGAGTATATGGTTAATGTGCTTGTTTGTCACAAAGCATGTCCAGACCAAGCATATGATAGTTGTTAGGAATGAATTATTTTTTCAGTAGTCATAAGAAGTGAAGCGTTATTTGGCTTATGAGATAAATCTTAATATGAAGTAGTGGAACACTATAGCTGTTGTGGTTTGAGAGTCCAGGAACCTACTTTATGCTGTTAAATATCACGTGAATGACAACTGTTTAAAAAAGCTGTTAAGACCATACTTGAAGATTAGGATTAATAGCATATTCATGTTTTCAAAAGGTCATTATCTGTGCTATGGTAATACGTTGGTCTGTGGAATGTGCAGAATCACTTGTTCGACCTTAATGAGTATACATATGTCCACAATGCTAAAGAAAATGACTAAAGAAATCTATAACTGCATTGTTATGTCTGTTGGAGTGAAAACTGATAGTCTAAAATAGCTAAGAAATGAGAAAGATAAAAGATTGGACTTCTTCATGATAAGTTGAACTGATAAGATTCATTTAGGATAAAAATGAAGTTTTCACGACCACATAAGTATAAGAGAAGCTTAAGAGGTTGTCACTTAGATATGGTAAGGTAAGGAGTGATTATCCTAGGGCCAGGGAAAGGTTAGGAAGGACTTTGAGTCCATTTGCTCAGTCCAGTACTACTAATCCTAGGTTGCTAGGGTTCCTCTTTGTTTAATCACACTCCTATGGGACCCCCTAAGGTTTCAGTAAATGAAAAAAGGGAAATACTGTGTAGGAATGACATGTTGAAGTGAAGTAGTGGGGTCTGGGTGCAAAGATAGTACTGCATGTGTGTAGTTTTGTTCCTTACTTGGTAATTTATGTTATATTCTACCGTCTTTGCTTCTTAATGTTGTGGACATGATACATAAAAAAATGTTACTTCTCCTCTATGGTAGTTCAGAATACAACATGTCCATACTTCACTATTTTCATGACTAAAACACTTTCCAAAGTAGCCTGAACTCTCTTCTGTCTTTTCCTAAGTATAAAAGAAGAAATGATGGAGTGTAAAGATGAGTCCACATGACCACCCTTCCCCTTTTCCTTTTTTTTTTCTTTATCTATGTTTCCTGAAAATCTTTGAATAAAAATGTATAATAGTCCAGTCATGAAAGAAATGATCCTCTGGTTGTGCAAACGCTTCTGTCAAAATGAGCGTTTGTTTGGTCTTCTTGAAATGTGAAATTCCTAAAACTCAGTGTTTTATTTTGTTGGATACTATGTCTGAGAACTGAAATTTAAGTGTACATCATATACTGGTTAGAGGAATATAGCCTATGGGAGTTTTTTTGTCTTTCCCTCTTTTAAAAGGATGAAAATCTGAAGTTTATGTGTGTTCCGTTCTTCAGGCAACCAATGTCATGACAGTCTTGGATGAGTGATTATTTTGATTACATTGATATATATTCTTTGTATATGGGTGTATACATGTTGTTAAAACTGGTTTAAGATGAGTGCCCCACTTTGTTTTGCTCAAATTGTCTCCTCTTCTCCCTTTCATTCTTATTTGGTACTGTTGTGACAAAAGACATACACCATGTACTCAAGATATATATACCCCTTATATACCTCGGTATATATCGAGTTGTATATCATGTATACCCATAGTCTATCATGTTATTTCTTGTGAGTTGAAACTGTCATTAATTAAAATTGGGCCTATCCCTTTAATGCCATCCTCTTATTCGTTAAATTGGGCTTTGTATTGCTATCTGCACATGGCTGCCTGATTGGGCCTACTGATTTCTTTTTCCTTTAGCATGTATGGGCTTGTTTTCCTGTTGGCCTATTTTGAGGTTTATTATATCATCCCAACAGATACAACAATTGCGTTTGATATATATATTTTGATTGTGTTTGAGTGTGTTGAATTCATGTTGCATTATTTGTTAAGCATAGATACCTTCTAACCATTATTTTCCTTTCCCCCTCCTCTTCTTTGCATGGAACTTCAATACGGGCCACTTGGGCTAATTTCAAGCCACTGTATGGCCTGAAGCCCAACATCTTATTCCTTTGATCGAGTCAGGACATTTGAAGGCCTAACCATGGGTGAAAATGGTAACTGCTGGGCTCGGTAGGCCCACCAGCTTTGCTTTTATATATATATATATATATGTGTGTGTGTGTGTGTGTGTGTGTCTGTGTGTGTGTGTTTGTGAACATGTGTAAATATCGAAGCCCTATTGGTTAGGAACCTAGTTGGAATTTAGGCAAATGATACGTATATCATTTAGAACGGATAGGAACCCATTACTATTTCAAAATCAAGACCCAACAAAAGATAAATGATCACAATTTCAAGACTTGGAATAAAGAAAAATGAATTTTGTAAATTACGATTCAAAACTAGAAATTTAAAGCGGTTAGTATATATATATATATATATATATATATATATATATATATATATATATATATATATATATATATATATATATATATATATAGCATTTTTTTTTTTTGGAGCAAGTTGACACTTAAAGTTAAAAATATCGAAAGCGGTTTATATGCCGTTTTGTTATAAAAACTGCGGTTTCTTTGGACTTAAAGGCTACATAACTGAAAACTAATTTCAAAACTCATAAGGACTGGAAAATGGACTTCGAAAAAGACTTAAGGATTTTTTAACCTTTTGGGCCAAGCCCAACCTTAAGTTGAACAAACAAAGGAAATATACTTAAACTTTAGTTTGAAGAAAAGTAGGATGTGGTTAACCTTCAAAATGACTAAAAATGGATAAATAACTTGTATTTGAAAGAAACATTTCTTGTATGCTTGTACCAATCCATGACAATTTTACAAATGAGATACATCCAAAGTTTTTCTTCAATAAAATAAGGACAAAAAGACATGACATTGGACCAAGATTAAGTTGAAATCCACTTAAGAGAAATCTTAAGTGTGTTTTGGTCCGGAAATAAAATGACTTCCACCTTATATACATTTTTCAAAAGAAAATTCAACTCTTTTTATCTTCAAGTAAAGGAACTTTTGCCAAAATGTTTTATGATATGCCAAGACAAGTTATACAAGAAATTAAACTATTTTAAAGCAAATAATTACAATAATCACACATTGAAGCTCGAAGGTCAATTGTATTCTACAGATTCCTAATATTGGGGTGTCTTAACGCCTTCCCCGAGGAATCACCGCAACCCTTACCTTGAACTCTGATTTTAATAGGATTTACCTCTTGTTTGACTAAACCCTTTTACTTGGTTTGCCTAATTACCATTATAAATTAGGTGACGACTCTAAAAAATATAAAAATTCAATAGAGTCCACAACCTCAAAGTAGCTTTTATGCCTCCTGTAAAATTGAACCGTAATAGTAATCAGACATACTGGCACTCAGATAGGGGGA
The DNA here is from genome assembly GCF_029784015.1 of Lycium ferocissimum. Taxonomy (NCBI): domain Eukaryota; kingdom Viridiplantae; phylum Streptophyta; class Magnoliopsida; order Solanales; family Solanaceae; genus Lycium; species Lycium ferocissimum. The sequence continues at coordinate 6,019,621 of NC_081352.1, forward strand.
ATCTACAAGGAAGCATGCAGAGGAAATGGGTTCATCAGCATATCTGTGAACCTAGTGAAAATCACACAGACAGGGGGGAAATAAGGTTTAGTAATTATGGGAGATGAAGCTCGAGGAATGGCCTCATGATCATTGCAAAAGAATCAGGTTGAGGAACCTGTTCGAAGAAATGAAAAAAGGATACGAAGGGAACAAGTAGTCAGAACAGGTCCAGACTCAAGGAAGCAGACAATTGTCAAATGACCTCAAAATTGAATATTCCTATGATGACAGTCAAAAAGTGAGCTACTGACAGTTGATAAAGGGTTGAGATGAAGATTATACTAAAAGAAGGATTATGACAGTCTTCCTAAAAAATTTGGCTAGAATCCTTGGTTCGAATAAACTGAGTACTTCAAAGTTGAAATCATAAAATTTATTACTCAGTCGTATACATTTGATTATGTGGGCATACCCTAACAGTTTCATGATCTCGAAATAGTTCTACGAAGGAACTCTGTCTCAACAACTGGGCTGAAGATCAGGATTGCACATGGTTAATCATTGTTACTTCAGATATGTATTCCATCCCTTGAAATTTATTGTACATTCAGATCATGAAACAACTTGGACAACTTGTTCTACCTACTATGTCAAGAACTTAGCCTACATTAAAAGAGTCTTGAGAAATGAGAAAAGGAGCCATGATGACCCCCCTTGAAAATGGCAGCAATCAAATCATTCCGCATCCTAAAACGACCTTTCCCCTCCTCTGTTCACACCATCAACTCTGTCTCCTCTTCATTACTTAAACTATCCATAAGTCCAAAATAACTTATTCACTTCACTCTCTCCTTTATCACAATACAAAATTAGAAAAGAGAAATGCCTTCCTCTTCCTCATATAACCTTAGATTTCCTATTCGCTCTATTGACTCGACCAACCCCTGTTTCATACTCCATCTCACTGTCATTAATCATCCACTCCCTCCTATACGAATCTACTCATCTAGAAAAATAAAAAAGGAAGGAAAAATGGGTAGGGCTTATAGAAGGCTAAAACATGCACTAATATGAAAGGAATTAATGTCACAACAACTCTGCAAGAAAATGAGTTGCTGGACATTAAGAGTCCAATCCAAGCTAATATCAGAGGCCTATTGGGAAAAAAAAGTGATGGAGATATAAGGGTATGTGAATAAATAAGGAAGGAGAAAATAGAGAAGAACCCTTCACTATCTGGGAAAGAAAAGCAGTCCGGATCTTTGGTCCTCATGGGTAAAACCGGTGGAAAAAGATGGTGGTCAAAGAAAAGGCTAAGGCAGCTAACAGTAAGCCTCAGCAGTCTGGGGTGGAAAAGCAGTCAGGGTCATTGTCAGCATGGGAAGAAATAATTGGATAAAGATGGTGGTTCTTGAGGGAGCTAGCTAACCAAAATATATGACTCCCTTCTTCGTCAAAGACACTGCCATCAGCTCACCTTAGGATTCCTCAATCACCAGACTTAGAATATAGGATCCACTCTGGTAACAGTTCCTAGCAAATTGACCAGGTTCCTTAAATGTCTCGTCAAAACAATGTATCCTAGGTTGTCTAAGTCCTAAGTTTCAAAATTGATCTGTTTGTATGGTTGCAACCAAGGGACTGCAATTGTACTTTACGAAGTGTAATGAAAAACAATTGCTTATCTTATGTAATTATGCCTTGTTTATGTGACTTGAATATCTTTACTATGAACTTGCTTGGGTGACTGATTCTAGTTGTATATGTATATGAGATAGCCCCGTTGGCCATAAGCAATGTATTGCAAAATTGTTTGACACTTAAAAGTTATCTGGATGAACTTTTTAATGATGCCAAAAGGGGGAGGATGATCATGACTATCTGCATATATGCTTTTTGTGCTAACCTGGTTTAACTTAGGTTTAACTTAAGAATACTAGACTAAAGGGAACAGGGGTTGTCATCATCAAAAAGAGGAAATTTGTTGGCACAGGCCATGTCTAAAGTTTTGATGATTGATAAAGCAAGTAAACTAGGAATGATGAAAGCTGATGAAGAAATGATAGTAATGTTCCAAGCAAGAATGCACAGTGAATAATCCAATTCTAGAAACATGTGATAATAGTTAATGAAATTGAACAAAGCTAGACAAATGGGTGAGATGAAGCAAAAGGTCCCAAACAGTGTAAAAAGTCTGAAATGGCGGCTAGCACAGGATGATAAGAATAGGTCCAAGGACATGTTCCATTGTACAGAAGCAGACAAAGGAGAGGCATATGCAGAACATGGCAGACGATGACTTAGTCAAAGGTGCAGCTTAATGTAAAAGTAGAACAAGCATGACAACATTTTCTGTACAAAGGAGTCATCAAGTACAGTGGAGAAATCAGGTGCAGTGGCCGAATAACCAGCAGTGGTGAGGTAATGAAGAAGAGGAGAGGTGAAGTGACTTAGACTCAGAAGACATGTTCAGCAGGAAGAAATTGTTCAGCTAAAGAGTTTGTAGACAAAGCATGTGAATCAAGTTAACAGAAGAACCAGGTCTGCAAATATGTTCCATCACAGAGCAAGAACTTAATCAGAAGTCAAAGAGTGAGTGAAGATTGAAGACATGATTTATTCTAGCAATGAATAAATGCATGTGAAGAAGACAGATAGAGAGTTACACGTGATCAATGAAACAAGTCTGTCAACATGTTCCATCATCCACACCAAAAGCAAACTCAAAAAGAAGTCAGAAGTATGAATGTGAAAAGGATGATGAAACAGGTATATAAACATGTTCCATCTCAGACAGTGCAGAGATTCTGAGGCAGACGAACCAGGTGGATAAAACAAGTTTGTGAACATGTTCCAGGGTAAGTCCTATAGCAACTAGGATTTGCAGAATTATGAAAAGAACTGGGCGGTCAAGTATGAAAGATTCCTTGCCATATTTGTAGGGATTAGTAAGCTTCCTACACATACAAGGAGCGGACTCAACAAGGCAAGAATCCAAATACTACACAAACCCTACATGCGTGTCATTGACCGACCAGGAAAGGGTTTTGTGTTAATCGACCGGGGGAGCTTCAATGTTATAAATACCCAGGTCTTTCCAAGAATAAGTTTGCGCACCCACAAAGAGAGAATTCAAAATATTGTGCTGTCAAAAGATATATCCAGCATATTCAAGAATCCAGGGTTGCGTCCCTATTACACAGAGAAGGATCGATGGAGCTGTTTTACTAAATAATGTTTCCCAGTTCTGAAGTCTAGATTTGTGTATTAGCTGTGGTTTATAGAGTTGTATCTCTATCAACTTAGTTAGAAGCATACAAATAGATATAAAGAATTTTAACTCCAAGTAGGAAGTTTACTGCTTGGAGATATCTTGCTAGTCAGAGGCTGGGTAGCAAGGCTGAGGTAGGAGTTAGATTACAAAGGCTGTAATTGTAACTTTGCAGTTGGCTCATTGTTGTAGTGAAGTTGTTGAGGAAATCCTATAGGTCTGTAGGTCGTCGTTTTTTTCTCCTTTTGAGCTGGGTGGTTTTCCATGTAAATATCATGTGTCCTTTACTTACTTGCAGGTTATTATTCCACAAAGACGCTGCATAGAACAGGTACAATAACGTGTTCCATCCTTAGGCAAAAATTAGCTACGCATAGGATAGGAAGTAGTGTTACACCTCGCCCCTTCCAGGAGCTAAGGACGTTCCGTACTCATGGCGTATTTTCGGAGAAGGATCTTGTGGAAGGATAACATCGTGAGCGTACGTGGGATATAAGTCCTGACGAACGGGACCTTAGAAGAATTTCGCATCGTTAGTGCCGTTAGTAAACTAACATGTGCCCGGAGGAGCCATGAAACTCTTATAAGTCTAAGAAAGATTTCTAACAAGTATAAAGAGAATGGATAAAGGTTCTGAGGCCAAGCGGATTGAAGAAAGTTAGTTGTCAAAGCTTTGGGAAAAACTTGGCAAGATTTCGAAAGATATTTCTGGTCCAAATTGAGCAGGATAAATCTCCTAGCATATGAGGAGTTATTGATTGAATAAACTATCCAAATTGAAGTTTATCGAGTCTAGTTTCCAACTCAATAAACCGTTCGTCGATACGACATCGGAGTACGGAGTTATGGGCATTTTAAAACGGCCGCCGAAGCGCGCGAACGTGGATGAAAAATTCTAGAACTCACTTAAAGCCCACTAATTCGGCCCATTCAACCCAAACCCGACTTGCACACCTATATATACCCCGTTATCATTCATTTTTGCCCCATTCTCAATATATCAAACACCTAGAAGATTCTAGGAACACCTCTCAACATCCTTTCATCCACATTTAGCCATTTTTAGTAAAATCCAAGTTCAGAAAGTGCTGGTAGGCTCGTAAATCGCAAGTTCCGCCAACGGATCATCGTAGAAAGGGGCTGAGACGCCAACCCGAGTGCCATACCACACATGCAAGACTGATCCAAGGTAAAATTCTCCCTATCTACTCGTAATTTAGAAAGATCCATTGTAAATCTCGCTAGAGCTAACTCGTAATAATTCGAATAGGTGGAAATGTGAAATAAATCTATTGAAATTGTTGTTGATGGATTTTAATGCTGATTTTGACAAGTTAGTATGGAAATTGAATTGATGGAGTTGGGTTTTTGTTAAATTCGAAGATAAATTCGTGAATTATGGCATTTTGGCAAAATTAACAGAATTAATCCCGTGACAGAAATTTTTGGTAAAATCCCATGGAAATCGATATGGGTTAATATTGGTATTATCGTATTGTTGTTGTTGGTGCTGTTGTCGACACTTGGGACGTCACAAAAACAGAGGAAATGCTGCCCCATTTTTTGTAACCCCGA
>NC_081352.1:6026948-6039332 GCF_029784015.1 Lycium ferocissimum
ATTCTCCTATGTTTACATTTATATTTTTGCGATTTCATTACTTTCCGCCCCCACATAGTACTTTTATCCGTGCGGCCATCCCTGACTTACGGGACGCGCATTTTTGTGCTGCAGGTCCTGACAGGCAGAGCAGAAGAACCCTCTCAGTAGGATCGCCAGTTTCAGCGGGACGTCAGCGAGTACCATTATACCGAGCTTGCTAGTTGGGTATTTATTGAGTCTGCAGGTTATGTAAATGACAGATGTACGTACTCCTAGAGGCTCATAGACAGTGTAGTGGGTGTCAGAGTCATGCATGATTTCATTATACTTAACGAAATTTCCTACGTTATTGGCTCTTTCAGAAACAGTTCAAAATCCAAAGAGAAGAGTAAAGTCAATAACATGGACATATATTAATTTTATCCATCGAACCTTTTATCGCATCAAGTCTTTACAATCATGAACTCAAATCATCAACAAGCCACTCACAGATAACCAAAGTATAACATATGCCAACACAGGCCCAAATCAATATAATGAAGGAATGACCATTTAAGGCTCCCTAAACTGCATAGAAGCACCACATCAGAGTTATCAATTCACGACGGCTATTTTTCCCCCTGAATAGCTAGGCAAAGACCACACCCAGGCTACCAACCCTTGATTACCTCTCTTCCTCCTGAATGGCTACGTATAAACCACATTAGAGCTATCAACCCTCGATGACCACCATTCCTCCCGAATGGCTAGGCATGAACCACACTGGGGCTATCGACCCTCGATGACTACTCTTCCTCCCGAATGGCTAGGCAAACGCCACTAGGATCCATAGTGACTACTCTTCCTCCTGAGTAGCTAGGCCAAACACAAAAGATAGAAATCATGGCATGAAAGCTGAATCTCAAATCATATCATGATAGCCGAATTGTTCATTATGGATTATGTTCATCATCCCGTTAATAGGGGTATATCAAACCATTAATCAATTTAGAAATCATATTCAAATCATTAATCAAATTTTAATTCAACGAGACCAGTTCGTAGGGCAAAACACTTCAAATATCCAAACATTCGAAAACAAGTTTGAAGCATCCCTTATAGGGATAAATCAGGTTCAAAGTTCAAAGCTTTATAATTCAATTCAATCATCCTTTGATAGGGGTAATCATGTATACATAGATATAATATAATACACATAAGGTTTAATGCGGGCTCGTCCCTCAAGCACACAAATCTTGCCAAAGAAAACCATCTTAAAGACTGAAAAGTATGTTCGAAAAGAGACATACCTTAATTCCCGCTAAAGCTAGCAAACCTATTCCTCCACGTTCGATGATTGTTCTAAAATATATTTTAATGATAAAGTTCAGAGCTTTAACCAATTCTAAGAGTTCCCACCTTTAAACGAAATATTAGGATTTTTTTTTTATGCCTAAAAATGTGTTCTTGATCCCCAAGAATTTACCCATGGCTTCCCATCACTTCTAATATCCTACATTAGTATAAATCCCTTCAATAACATCAAACAAGGTCAAAGGTCTTATCTTCAAAACAATTCGCAAACGGTCCTTCAACTTCACTTTCTTTGATTTTCAAGAATCTAGGGTTTTGGAGAATGAACTAGTTTCAATCAACATTAATGGAATGGAATAGTACTTGGGGTTTGAGTAAGAACCCACCTTATGAGGCTTGGAGAAATTCTAGGGTCTTTTCTCCTAAAAAGGTAGGACAAAAATGAAGTAAAATGAAAGATTTAAGAAAATTTCATGTTCTGGGTATCACGACCCAAACGGAGGGCCATGGCGGGCACCCGGAGCTAGCCTACAGAGCACCACAAAACATACATGCATCTCATCATATTATCATACCTGAGTGGTCCATGATGCTAACTATTAACTATCATAAGTTATAAGGGTCACTAGCCCAAAAGATATACATATACGTCATCAAGCTGAACCCAAGTATACAAGCCGATAAGGCTGTCACACACATCGAACAACACATACTATCTACAAGCCTCTACTAGAGTACATGACATAATGCGGCCGGGACTAGGCCCCACCATACCCATGCAAATGCATATGCAACCATGCTGACTCACGGAGCAACTCCGGAACAAGTGGAGTGCAACAACAACATCATTGGTGATATCCTGCGGGAGAGCCATCAGCACGTATATCAAGACCGAGCATGAAACGCAGTGCCCCAAGAAAGGGACGTCAGTATGGACAATGTACTGAGTATGTAAGGCATAAGAGTAATAAGAATGAGACATAAGGGAACATAGGAGAACATGAGACGTAATAAATGCAATTTGAATGTATGACCTGCCTCTGTAGACCAATGATATACATAAATGTTGTGCATGTATGCATGAGGTCATACATACATATATATATATATATATATATATATATATATATATATATATGTATATATATATATATATATACATATATATGTATATAAAGCCCGTCAACCACCGGGGGGCATCGTATCGTATCTGGCGCATCATCCTCATCATCATCGTATCATCATATGACCAACTGATCACGTGGTAGCGCGTATATAACGCTGTTACCTTCCTCATTCCCCATATATATAATACATAATATATGCGCATATAGCGCCTGAGGGGTCTCGGGCCTGTATATGCATATGCATGTATATATATAAATGCAATGTAATGCATAAAACATTGTAGGAGTATAAGTGACTGACCATACTAGATCTAAAGAAAGACTTTCTGAAGATAACATTATGGAGTATGAAACAAATGGATCATCCCTAATTCTAAGAGTAGAATCATTATGGATTAACGTTACGTGTACGTCTGGTTCATAAAGATCATGAATATAGGAAAACATGAGACGTAATAAATGCAATTTGAATGTATGACCTGCCTTTGTAGACCAATGATATACATAAATGTTGTGCATGTATGCATGAGGTCACACACACACACACACACACACACACACACACACACACACATATATATATATATATATATATATATATATATATATATATATATATATATATATATATAACGCCCGTCAAGCCACTAGGGGCATCGTATCGTATCGCCGCATCATCCTCATCATCATCGTATCATCATATGACCAACCGATCTGTCGGTGGTAGTGTGCGTATATAACGCCATCACCTTCCCCATACCCTATATATATATATATATATATATATATATATATATATATATATATATATATATATAATACATAATATATGCGCATATAGCGCCTGAGGGGTCTCGGGTCTGTATATGCATATGTATATATATAAATGCAATGCAATGCATAAAACATTGTAGGAGTATAAGTGACTGACCATACTAGATCTAAAGAAAGACTTTCTGAAGATAACATTATGGAGTATGAAACAAATGGATCATCCCTAATTCTAAGAGTAGAATCATTATGGATTAACGTTACGTGTACGTCTGGTTCATAAAGATCATGCCAAAATAAAGAAAGGAACAACCTTAACATACCTCGTCGTCTATTTAACCACTCAACATCTATGCTCCCGAGCTTGAAAATCTACATTCTAGATGATTCACACTATGATTCACACTAAGATTAAGTCGTTGAAACACCTATACGATCAAACTAAACTATTAGGTAAGCTAACGGAATTTGGGCAGCATTTCCCCTGTATCACCTACTTCCGTCAAATTCCAAAACAACTTCCAAACATCAATAACAACATCAACAATATCATACCCAAGAAATTACATTCAAACTAGACTCAAATCCATCCAAAACTTCTTTTCAAATTCAATCCATAGCCATCAACTACAACACAACACTTTATGACTTTTTCTCCATAACTCCTTTCACTTATAAGACTTGTTATACTTGAGGAACTTTAGCCACACCAACTTACTCCAAAGCTTAATCACCACAACTTCATATAGAAGCAAGAACCAACACTTTTTATGAACTAGTTGAGGATTTTGGAGTTTGATCTTTTCTTGAAATGATTTGGGATGTTTGTGGATGTTAGAGAGAGCTTAGAGAGACATTAGGGATCTGTTTTGATGAAATAAAACAACCCTAAGTCATGGGAAATCAATTTATAGGAAGTGTCCACCTACTTTCAATTTTCTGGAAAATTCAGGCAAAGTACGGCCAAAAAGTACGAGCCGTACTTCAAAGTACGTCCAATACTTTCCAGCCCGTACTTGGGAAGTCAAAATTTCCAACTTTCTGGAAAATTCGGGTAAAGTACGTCCAAAATGTACGGGACGTACATTTTTGTACTGGCCGTACTTTATTCCGTACTTTTCAGAATAGTGCTCTGTCAGTTGCATTGGAAAGAAGACTCGCTGAACTTGAATTTACATAGGTTATGCATTCCATAACTCCTCATACTCTAGGAGATATGCCTCTCTCAATTTGGACCAAAAATTTCTGCCCAAAATTCTGCCAAGTTTTTCCAAAATTTTGACAAACTTAATTTCTTCGATTCACTTGATCCCGGAACCTTTAGACACTTGCTTATCACTTGTTAGAAGTCTTCATTAAACTTATGGGGGTTTCATGACCTCTCCTAGCTTACGTTAGTTTACTTATGATGCAAACGATGCGAAAATTTTCGAGGTGTAACATCCTTTCCCCTTAGAAACATTCATCCTCGAATGTTAAACTCTCAGAGATCTTATGGAAATTTAGTCAGAGCTTCCTCTGTAGCTATAATACTACCAACCTATCACGCAGCAACACAACAACATAATGCCACACAGGGTTACAACAATCAGTAACAACAATGGGCCCATACGACCAATGACAATAACTAATAACATGTACATACCTGAAGGTCATGATGTCTTAGTCTTGATCTCCTTTGGTAATGGAAACAAATGCGGATATCCGGATCTTATATCTTTCTTGGCTTCTCAAGTCATCTCTTCTACCTTCACATTATTTCATAGTACTATTACCGAGGCTACATCTCTGGTCCTCAATCCACAATCCTAGAACTTTGGCGATCTGAGAGGGTAGTAGGAACTTTCTCATATGATAACTGTTCTGTAATCCAAATATCATCAACCGGTACAACTGTGGGGAGTTTCTCAATACACTGTAAAGCATAGACGTGTAAAAGACTGGGTATACAGATTCCAAATCTGGGGGTAAATCTCGTAGGCTCTTCAGCCCATCCTGCGTATAATCTTGTGAAGTCTAAAGTATCCACGGGTAAACTTATCCTCCCTATTACATCCCATAACTCTCAATGGAATGAAATTCCAACCCTCAAACAATCTAATACTCTCCCATTCTTATAAAGCTTCATACGGGCCATCTGGATATGCCAATTCAAGCCACACTAACTGGTCATCCCAACTTTCTTAAAGGTCTAGCATACATGTTCATAATATATATCCTGAGACGTCTGAAAAGTGTTCTCTATCTGAATATGAATTTACTGATCCTCAAGAGCTGTAGAGAACAAGGCATTTTAACCAGATAATTTCATATATAGCTTACATGATCCCTTTCAATTATAAAATCCATACTGATCATTCATCCATTCCTCAATGACATATCTATTTGTTACCTCGGTCTTTCATGTTTCTGTTTATTTATTAACGAACCACAAACTTTTTAATATTTCCTTTATATCGGTCCACTAAGGTCACGATACACCTTTGTTACTTCTGAATACATCATATAACTCCACTGCATTTATCATATAGTCGGTCCTGATATTTTAGAAATTCACCTTACTGATATACTCCTTCCCTGAATCCTTTCAAGCTTTGATTTTTAAAGATGTACCATATTTAGGATACTATGTCTTTACTCAGGTTTCCCAACATATACCATATCTTATTATTGCTATCCTCGGCTTCGCTACGCTTCACTAGTTGAAGCTCTATAGTGATCTTAGCAAGCCTCCCATATACTTATATCATCTCTGTGGTATATAATTCTATACCATTCTGCTATCTTCCAAAATAGACGTATCCATTTTGGTGATAGATCTATCCTTACTTATCTTAATGCCATGAAGTTGTCTTGCACGAACTTACTTCTCATTATCCTCTTCACTACCTCCACTAGCCTTTAGTTCTTCATTTAGGTCCATCTTATTCTATTTACTTACAACGCGACTTTAATTCTCTTACTTCCTGAATATTCTATGCCTGGAATTCTCGTATCATCTATAAACTTTCGTTCCCATATAATCACACACACTTATTCTTTTCTATCGTACGCTGTTACCGTCAAGTACTCTCATTCCTTCGACTAGTTCATTCTTATTTCAGCCTTCTTCTATCGTTAACTCCACATCCTTCCCTCAACCAAGACCTTACTAGATTCTAACTCGAATGCTTTTGTCTTTAAGGCTTTCCGTGTATAGTGCTTTCCCAACCAGTATGCGATGCTCGAACTTCGTATCAACGCGATTAGCTCGCGGTGGCTATTTCACTTAGCTTTTTATCTTAGTCCATTATTTACTTTGAGTGCCATCATACTCAATCCTTCTCTGTTTCTTCATTACTGAACTTGAGTAATTCTTTCCTTGAAGTGCTATCTCCTAATCTTTATTTAGTCATTCATATGACTGACTGGTTATATTTATCATCAAATCGTCCTTACATTTTATCGGCCTGCTAGGGTAATATCCATTTGTTATCAGCCTTCCATCTTCTAACAAGGCCTACTTCTGATCCAATACTTGTCGTCCCGTCTTCCTCCTTAAGGTGTTAACCTACTACTCTATATTTGCCATCCCATTTAACTCTCCTTTTTCTCGCAAGTACTTACTCCCATTAATTTTGGCGACTAATCTTAACCATAATTGTTCGTCTTTTGAGTCTATCCGGTCGGTTGCATGTATATATAAAGGGATCACATACTTTTATAGACGTATTGGCCCTGGATGGGTCTAATCTTTCTTTGAAGAGATCTTCAAAAAATTTCTTATCGTCCTTCCAGAAACCATCTTTCTCCTATTACTCGCTCTCCCATTTCATCACTATGATGGTATCTAGCACAAAAATTTTCTCAAAAATATGCCCTGATTGTTAATATTCCTCCTTTTCTTCATTACATACACGCCCGTTCCTTAGGCAGGTCTCTTTTAGACTACAAGTTCGTCTCATCAATGAATTGTGTATTTTGTATCAACTTGCGACTTCAAATTCATTCATTTCCCATCATAGAATTAATTCTTTCAAAACATCACTCACTTCCTTCATTAGCTATTCATCCTTGTATTACTAATTCAATAATCCTATGGTGATAAAACTTCTGGAGGAAAATTTTCTGTACCTTGGTCCTACCTTTATCTGATACATTCTTGCAAAACAACGCATGTTTCGTATATCCTTATACTCGTACCTTTGTATAACATCTTGCCAATATACTCTATACGATAAGAAGGCCCTCGTCAATATCTAGCTCACTGAGTAACATACATCGTTCTTTTACCTCTTCTAACCAATCATATCCCTTTTTAACATTCAAAATAATAACTATCCTTGGAGAATCTTGCATTCCATAGCCTATCCCCTTTAGACATTAAGCATCATCATTCTTATAACTGATACTCTTTTTCGTTTCCGTAATTCCTGCTTTATCTCTTTCTGCTCGTAAATCGTTGGCATATTTTCACTCAAGGGTCATATTTAAACACATACGTTTCCTTCCCACATCTTATCTTGAGGGGAAGTTACAACTCCCATCTAATCATATTGATGTCTAACTAATAAAACACTTCCAAGGTTGCTAACCATTCACAGTATAAAAACAGTTGTTTGCTATTGTCCAACTGAAAAATTCCATCAGAACTTCTCTCTTTTTTAAGTTCCATCAGTAATTCTCCAACAGTTATCTTAACAGAATTGGATATAATATATCAATACTACCCTCAAGGATGTATAAACATTATTACCACAATAATTTTACCTAACGTCATCACTCATCCCCTCGCACTATACTATCTTCCCTTACTTACAAGTTATTCGTGTCTTACTGATTCCTTTTAACACCCATTATTCATAATACTGTAGATATAATCTCTCCATCGAACTATGTTCCCCACACATACCTTTCCTAATTAATCATACTATTGCCTTATTACCACAACATATCTTTTCCACTGTTCTCTCAACATATTCACAATTTTAACCCATCGTCTAACCACAAACTTCACTCTAGGTTCCTCTTTAACATTACTCTTTTTTCTTTCCCTAACACAATCATCGGGGTTTTATGACTTACCGTCGTTGCATATTGATAGTCCCAAGTGCATTCATGTTTTCATAATTGTCAAACTGTTTCAGAACCAGCCAGAGACCTGATCTGTAATCTGCTCCTGTTTATAAGTGTGGCACGCTATACACCCATAAACAAGACTACTGGATGCGGCTCGTGGACAACCCTGGGATGAACTGCTCTGATACCACTTTTGTCACGACCCAATCGGAGGGCCATGACGGGCACCTGGAGCTAGCCTACCTAGCACCACAAAACATACATGCATCTCATCATATAATCATACCTGAGTGGGCCGTGATGCTAACTATTAACTATCATAAGCTGTAAGGGTCACAAGCCTAAAAGATATACATATATGTCATCAAGCTGAACCCAAGTATACAAGCCGATAAGGCTGTCACACACATGGAACTACACATATTGTCTACAAGCCTCTACTAGAGTACATTACATAACATGGCCTGGACAAGGCCCCACCATACCCATGCAAATGCATATGCAACCATGCTGACTCACGGAGCAACCCCAGAACAAGTGGAGTGCTACAACACTATCTGCTGAGCTAATATCCTATTGGGAGAGCCATCAACCTGTATATCAAGACCTGCGGGCATGAAAAGCAGCGCCCCTAAAAAAGGGTTGCCAGTGCGAACAATGTACTGAGTATGTAAGGTATACGAGTAATAAGAATGAGATATAAGGGAACATAGGAGAACATGAGACGTAATAAATGCAATCGAATGTCGACCACTCGTAGACCAATGATATACATAAATGTGTGTATGCATGCATGAGGTCATATATATATATATATATATATATATATATATATATATGTGTGTGTGTGTGTGTGTGTATATAACGCCTGTCAAGCCACTGTGGGCATCGTATCGTATCAGTCGACATCATCCTCATCATCGTATAACCAACTTATCAGGTGGTAGTGCGTATATAACGCCGTCACCTTCCCCATACCCCATATATATATATATATATATATATACACATAATATACGCGCATATAGCGCTTGAGGGGTCTCGGGTCTGTATATGCATATGTATGTACATAAATGCAATGCAATGCATAAAACATGGTAGGAGTACAAGTGACTCTAGAGACCATACTAGATCTAAAGAAAGACTTTCTGAAGATAATATTATGGAACATGAAACAAATGGATCATCCCTAATTATAAGAGTAGAAACATTATGGATTAACGTTACGTGTACGTCTAGTTTATAAGGATCATGCCAAAATAAAGAAAGGAAAAACCTTAACATACCTCATCGTCTATTTAACCACTTGTCACACCCTGACGAGGGGCATGACGGGCACTCGACCCTAGCAGCCGAGTACAACCTGACGTGACATAATATAACCTTAATACAACAATCCTGATCGTAATCATTAGCATGTACATATAAGATCACCGGTACATAGGAAGGCTCAACCCAAGGATAACATAACCTCTTTGTGAACGATCGTATACATAAGCTAGCCGACAAGGCCGCAACATGATCATCATAAAATATCATACAGCCGCCCAGGCTGTAGCATATGTATCATAAGTATAATGAAATCATGCATGACTCCGACACCCACTACACTATCTAGGAGTGCGTACATCTATCATTTACATAACCTGCAGACTCAATAAATACCCAACTAGCAAGCCTGGTATAATGGTACTCGCTGACGTCCTCGACCGGGCAATCATCGAGAGGTTCTTTGCTGCACTGTCGGGACTGCAAAGACGAAATGCGAGCGCCCGAAGTGGGACATTCGGTACGGATAAAAAGTACCGTGTATGTAGGGCGTAGAAGTAATGACATCAGTAAAATATAAATAAAAACATGGGAGAATAGTGATAACTGGTATCTTGTGACATCTGAAACCATACAATATGCCATGCATGAGAAAAATCATTCTTCATATGCAATATATATATATATATATATATATATATATATATATATATATATCTGACCCTAGTGGGACTTGGTGTGAAACGTACCGCCTTTTCGAACACGGTGTGAAACGTATCCGATTTCTTTTTTAGGACTCGGTGTGTATATCATCATCATCCTCCCCACATCAGGGTTTCCCGCATCCAGGAAAACATCATTATATCATAACGTACCTGGACCTAATGGGACTCGGTGTGAAACGTACCCGCACTACGACGGACTCGATGTGAATACCCAACTGATCAGTGGTTTCACATCTACGTGCTGTACCCGGCCGACTATAGCGTGGCTCGGTGGAGTAAAATAGTGCATATATATTTATATATATATATATATATATAAATGCATGAGGATTCAAAGAAGTGACATTAGGCCTTTCGGAGTGACGTAAGGTCGTTATACCTCCGAACATATTAGGGGACACATATCGAGGCCAAGGAATGACTCAAATGATAATACTCACATTAACATCGTAAGGATCTTTCATAAAGTAGACGGATATTTTAATAGGAGTCAATGAACGACTTAGCTGGGGACGTTTACTTAATTTCGTAAAATATCAAAAATTCCAAAAAGTAGAGATTTTTCATCTTTCATAAAATATATGTACTTCGTAAAATGTAGGAAATCCGTAATAGACTCGAATGGATTAGTAATGTACGCTAGGGGTTCTACTGATTCGTGCCAAGGAAAGCGATAGCGAAAACCTTACATATCTTTATCTTCCAAAAACGTGACCTGGAGGGGTTCCTTATTCCAACGCTGGTCCTTTTCCCGAACCCAAATACAAATATAAGATTTGGGTTCACTCTTGTTTTGCTTGCATGCAAAATCTTAAGTACTATATCTCAACTATTTCGGGGTAATGGTAAAAATGACATTTTCCTTTGTTTTGTGACGACCCAAGTGTCGACAATAGCACCAACAACAATAATACAATAATACCAATATTAACCCATATCGATTTCCATGGGATTTTACCAAAAATTTCCATTACGGGATTAATTCCGTTAATTTTGCCAAAACGCCATAATTCACGAATTTATCTTCAAATTTAACAAAAACCCAACACCATCAATTCAATTTCCATACTAACTTGTCAAAATCACCATTAAAATCCATCAACAACAATTTCAATAGATTTATTTCACATTTCCACCCATTCAAATTATTACGAGTTAGACCTAGCGAGATTTAGAATGGATCTTTCTAAATTATGAGTAGATAGGGAGAATTTTACCTTGGATCAGCCTTGCATGCGTGGTATGGCACTCGGGTTGGTGTCTCAGCCCCTTTCTACGATGATCCATTGGCGGAACATGCGATTTAAGAGCCTACCCGCACTTTTCGATCTTGGATTTTACTAAAAATGGCTAAATGTGGATGAAAGGATGTTGAGAGGTGTTCCTAGAATCTTCTAGGTGTTTGATATTTTGAGAATGGGGAAAAAATGAATGATAATGGCGTATATATAGGTGTTACACCTTAGAAAATTCTCCGTTAGCGTACAGTGAATAGACTCATGAAGGAAATGATGTATACGAGGTTTGGGATAAGCAAGAGGTAGTAATTGACGATCCTAATTGAGATTTCCAAAGGCATCCGAGTTAAGGAAAGAAAGTTGTTAAGAGAAGCGAGTCATATGTTGAGTATCGGATAAGAATTACGAGTATTAAGTTAATGATGTCTTAATGACCCTTTGAGGAAGAGTTATAACGTCCCTTAGAATGGTATTGAAGTAAGGAACAAGTGTTAAGAAGGTTCCATAAGGATCGGAGATCAAACGAGTCGACGAAACGATTTCCGAAAAACTGGACCAACCTACGGCCAGACATACTGGCCGTATAAAATGTATGGACCGTATGTCCAACCGTAGATTCAGTCCAGTAGAGTATACTTCACTGGACCAGATCTACGGCCAGACATACGGACCGTATGCGCTATCTGAACCGTATGTTAGTCCGTATATCATGGTCGGTGAAGTTCATTTTTAATATAAGGGACCCTTTCCATTTCATTTTCATTTCACTCTTCACCTCCACACTTCAAGAAAGCTCTAGAACACTCCAAACACTTCATCCATGAGAAAACAATAGAAATCAAGGATCAACAACAAGAAATCAAGAGAATCAAGAAGGAAACCCTTCAAAGTCATCCCAGTCAAGAAATCCCAGAGTTAAAC
>NC_081352.1:6039432-6059152 GCF_029784015.1 Lycium ferocissimum
ATTTCCTCTCTTTTACTATGAATGTTCCATCTCCAAGAAAGTAAAGATCCTCATTCATGAATAGCTATACGAGGTAAGAAATAGAAGATGAATACGAAAATGATGATAGTAAGCTAAAGTCTAGAAATGCTATAGCCTATGATATGATGCTCCTAAGAAGCTAATGATGACATTTATGTAATTTAATGATATTGATCATTGTGCACACTCACCTTATGCTTGTTCCTTCAAGGTGAGGCAGAATACGTAAGAATGCTCATAATGACATCGGGGGGTCCACGACCTTACGTCACCCCGATAAAGTATGAATAGCTAAGAGTCCCTATGCATGTATTGTGATAAGTATATGATGTCAAGCATATCATGATGAGTTATGATAAGCATACTATGATAAGCATGTTATGATAAGCATGATGTAATGAGTATATGATGATATCACACCGCGCCTATATGGCGGGCAAATACCGCGCGCGCGGGCAACTTATACACACCATGGCCAAATGGCATGGGTACACCACTAGTGGCGGCATGAGATAATATCCTGGACGCAGATGCCCGGACGCAGTTATTGATGATGCTAATGATATTGATTATTACACCGCACCTATGTGGTCGGCGTTATTACGCTTATGTATATATGATATGATAATGAGTACGAAAGTAAGTCGGATGCATGATCATCTTTATGATTCCGCCGCCACAGATTGCTCCTTGTTTTATGCCTCTCGGTTATTGATGCTTCATTATTGTTTATGCTTCACATACTCGGACAATATTCGCATCGACGTCCTTTCTTCGAACGCTGTGTTCATGCCCACATGTAGACAGGAAGGTGGCCCAGACTCATAGGAGCTAGCAGTTGATTTGAGAGCACTCCATATTCCGGAAGTGCCACAGATTTCTCTTTTGGTATATATACATATATCTGTATATTCGTGTTTTTTGGGCATGACGGGGTCCCGTCCCGTCCGGTATGTCTAGTATTCCGCAGAGAGGCTCGAGATACGTAGAGTGGGTAGTCCGGTCCTATGGCTTTTATGTATATGTATATATTATTTTGGATAGCCGAAGGGCTTATGTTTATAAAATTAAATGTATTTATGAAATTCCAGTCTTACATGATTATGAGCATATAGTATGAATCATAGCAGATAAGCAGGTAAGTGAGTGATGTTCGGTGGTTAGCCCCGGATACCCGTCGCGGCCCGTAGCTCGGGTCGTGACAATACTTCATGCTCTTCATTCGCCTATTCACTGTGCATCAACGGAAAAAAAAAATTAGGTGTAACAAGAATACCGAGAATAATGAGTTTCTTTGAGGATTCATTGACGTAATCCTGTAATATTCAGAACACACCGTCTGCCTCAATATCTTAGAATTCCATCCATAGAAGTTTCAAATGGAGACTTCTCTTTTTCATGAAATGTGTCCCTATAATGGCTTAACTGAAGATCTTCATATTGACGCTCTTTCACTTCCATATCCAAGGACGAAACTGTGGGATTATTAATACTAATCCCTGCACTACCTAAATCAACTAGACGTACTCCAAGATTAGCTAGTTGGTGGAGCTCATGAGTCAATTCTTTCTTCTCGGGAGGAACCTCACATAAGCTGCCCATCGATCGGCGGCTAAGCGCATCAGCTACTACATTTGCCTTTCCAAGGTGGTATAAAATACTCACATCATAATCTTTCAATAATTCTAACCACCGCCGCTGCCGCAGATTCAACTCTTTCTATTTGAAAATGTATTGAAGACTTTTGTGATCTGTATAGATATCAATATGCACACCATACAAGTAATGACTCCACATCTTTAATGCATGAATAACTGCAGCCAATTCGAGATCATGAGTTGGGTAGTTCTTTTCATATTTCCGCAATTGTCTCGAAGCATAAGCGATGACTTTATTGTGCTGCATTAACACACATCCTAACCCAATGCCAGAAGCATCACAATATACAACATAACCATCTGGCCCTTCTGGAAATGTTAAGACAGGAGCTGAAGTTAACCCCATCTTCTTTCAATTCCTGAAAGCTACGCTCACAAGTATCATTCCACTGAAATTTTGCTGACTTCTGGGTTAACCTCGTCAATGGGGCAAAAATAGAGGAAAATCCTTCTACGAACCTTCTGTAGTAACCTGCCAATCCCAGAAAACTACGGACTTCGGTAGGCGTCGTAGGCCTTGGCCAAGTCTTCACAGCTTTAATTTTCTGAGTATCAACTCGAATGCCATCATCTGAAATAACATGACCCAAACTTGTCACAGAATTCAGCCAAAACTCGCACTTTGAAAATTTTGCATACAATTCCCGAGTTCGAAGAATTCCAAGAGCAATACATAAATGACCTGTATGTTCTAATTCTATGCGAGAGTATACCAGAATATCGTCAATGAATACTATTATGAATAGATCCAAGAAAGGCCTGAATACATTATTCATCAAATTCATTAACACTGCCGGAGCATTAGTTAACCCAAATGACATCACCCGGAATTCGTAATGACTATATCTCGTTCTGAAAGCTGTTTTGGGAATATCTTCTTCTCTAACCCTCACTTGATGATAACCCGACCTCAAGTCTATTTTGGAAAACCACTTGGAACCTTGTAATTGATCAAACAAATCATCAATCCTAGGAAGAGGATATTTGTTCTTTATTGTCACCTTATTCAACTGCCTATAATCGATGCACATTCGTAGAGAGCCATCTTTCTTTCTTAAAAATAGGACTAGTGCTCCCCATAGTGATGAACTGGGTCTAATAAAACCCTTCTCAAGCAAATCTTTCAACCGTGCCTTTAGCTCTTTCAATTCCCGCCGAGCCATTCGGTAAGGAGGAATAGAAATAGGCTTGCTGTCCGGCAACACATCAATAGCAAAATCAATTTCTCTTTCTGGAGCAAGGCCTGGAAGTTCATCTGGAAATACGTCCGAAAATTCATTCACTACCGGAACGGATTGGAAAGTTGGCAACTCTGCTTCGGTGTCATGAACTCGAACTAAGTGATAAATATAGCCCTTAGCTATCATCTTTCTTGCCTTAAGGTAGGAAATAAACCTACCTCTTGGAGATGCTGTATTACCCTTCCATTCAAGCACGGGCTCTCCCGGAAATTGAAATCGAACTACTTTCATTCGGCAATCAACATTAGCATAACATGAGGCCAACCAATCCATACCCATAATCACATCGAAATCCAATATTTCTAGCTCAACTAAATCAGCTCTAGTCTGTCGGTCACATATCACAATTACACAATTTTTGCACACTTGTCTAGCTATCACGGGATCACCAACCGGAGTAGATACCTCAAAAGATTTAATTGGCTCGGGTTTCACCCCAATACGATCAGCAACATATGGATTAATATAAGATAGGGTAAAACCCGGATCTATCAATGCATACACATCATGGGAAAATACGGACAATGTACCTGTAACCACATCTGGGGAGGACTCAAGATCCTGTCGTCTAGCTAAAGCATACATGCGGGACTGAGTAGCACCTGAAGTAGATGCTCCCCCTCGGCCTCTACCTTGGCTTGCTGGAATCTAGGGAGTCTGCCCTACCGGGCGCACTGAAGAAGAACCAGCCGCTGATCCTGTGGGCTGAACCCCAACTCCACCACTCATCGACGAGCAATCTCGCATCATGTGCCCAACCTGGCCACAGGAATAGCAAGCATCCGAACCCTGGCGACACTGTCCGGAGTGTAATCCCATCGTACTGGCTGCATCGCGGTACTGGGGGTCTCCTCTGGCTATAATCTCCCCCAAACTGTGAACCTGAGGCCCTCGAACTCTGACCCTGTCCTGAACGAAAGGAGCGATCAAATCTTCTACCCGTAAATCGTGGAGGTGCACTAGTCACCGACTGGCCTGAGTGTCTAGAATATGCCTGTCTTGATCCCCTTCTATAATCACTACCTGTCCCCATAGATCTCGCTCTCTTTCTTTGCCCTCTATCAATATCACGATCACCCCTTTGCGGATGTTGTTATCCTTCTAGATTCTGGGCATGGGCTTGAATGCAGAAAATATCCATCCCATCTTGCAATGAAGCCGTCAAGCAGTCTTTGAACAAATGTAGCCCTAAGCCACTCACAAATATATGCACCCGATCTCCCATGTCGGCCACCATAGTCGGAGCATACCTAGCCAAAGAATTAAATTGAAGGCTATACTCCCGGACACTCATATTTTCTTACTTTAGATTTAAGAACCTGTACGCTTTAGTTCGGCGGACCTCGGGTGGCAAATAGTGGCGGATAAAGGCATCTACAAATTCTTACCAAGCGGGAGGAGGCGCATTCTCTTTTCTTGATGACATCCAATTATTATACCATAAGACCGCCACATCCCGAAGTCTATACGATGCCAACTCTACAGATTCAGTTTCGGAGGCATTAATAATCTTTAATGTCCTCAACATTTCATCAATAAAGCCTTGCGGATCTTCATCCGGCTTTGACCCGAAAAAATCCGGAGGATTCAAACTCATGAAATCACGGGCACTGGTACTAGCTGACCGATTACTTGGGCCTGTATTCTGCCGCTGTACCTGGGTGGCAACTAACTGCATCAATAGATGAATGGCCTCGGTCACTTGTTGACCTGAAGTAGCCAGTGGAGGGACTGGAGGCATAGGAGCTGGAGCTGAAGCTCCCTCTTGTTCTTCTGTAATAGGCGGGGTAGAAGAAGCATTAGACGGTGCCTCATTATGGGATTCACCCTCTTCTACATCCATTGACAGCTCTCTTTCTACCCGCCTTTTCATCGTAGTCTTGCCCTTCTGGGCGGTTTTAGCTTTTTCCTTTGGCGGCATTTCTGAAATCATAGCACACTATTAGGGAGGAGAAAATCTTGTAACACAGCTCTATCACATGATCTCTTAAGATGAAAGATGGTCATTTTTCCTAAATGCCCTGTAGCCTCCTGCTTATTAGCGTGGCGCACAACACACCATAAACAAGACTCTACTAGACACGGCTCGTAGACACTTTCTATGACTGAACTGCTCTGATACCACTTTTTTCATGACCCGACTAGGGCCATGACGGGCACCCGGGGTTGAACACCGAGCACCACTCATTCTATTACTCATCCTGCGTTTATTCATATTTCTTATGCTCATAATCATAGAAAAATTATTTTCATTTGAAACATATTTACTTCATATACATAAGCCCTTCGGCTATCGAAATCAAAATAATGTACATATATACGAGTAGAAACAATGAGACCATACTACCCACAACTACGCATCTACGAGCCTCTACGGGAGTACTAGACATATAGACGGGACAGGGCCCCGCCATGCCCAAAACATATATGTACCAAAAGAGTAATCAATGGCACCTCCGGGACAATGGAGTGCCCTCAAGTCAGTTAATAGCTCCTACGAGTCAGGATCACCTCTCTGTCTACCTGTGGGCATGAACACAGCGTCCAAAGAAAACGAACGTCAGTACAAACATTGTACTGAGTATGTAAGGCATAAACAATAGTAATACGTCAATGAAATAAGGGAGCATCAAATAAGGAACAACCTGTAACTGACTGTCAATTATAAAAGAAATAATGCATGCTGGCTTACTTCATAATCATCATCATATCATGTATGCATATATGTATAAGTTGCCCGATCATATAGGTCCAGTGTGATAATCATTAGCCTGCGTCCAGGCCTCCCACGTCTGAGGTACCATCTCGTGCCGCCCACTAGTGGTATCTGCCCATGCCATCTAGACATGGTGTGTACACTGCCCGCTTTAGCGGTGTCTGCCCGGCCATATAGGTGCGGTGTAATATCATCATCATATACTCATCATAATGCATGAGTAGAAACTCAAGGACAACTATAATTTATCAGGGTGACATAGGTCCATGAACCCCCGATTCCATTATGGAACATTCATAAGCATTCTGCCTCACCTTGAAGGAATTAGCATATAAGGTGAGTGTATACAATAAACAACATCAATGGATTATAGGTAGCATCATTAGCTTTATAGGAACATCATATCATGGACTCTAGAATCTTTAGACTTAAGCTCATCATCATTATTATCGTGCTCATAATGTGTATCTTATCTCATATGGCTATTCATGAACATAGACTCTTAGTTTTCTGGAATGTAGGAGATTTATGGAGAAGGAGGAAAAATCATGGCATAGGATTCATGCCTTAGAAATAAAGGACTAGCCTCACATTACTTTCGTTTAGCTACTCTATCGTTTGATCGTTCTCCTAAGATGCTCACGTTTCTACCTTCAAGAGAATTCGCATTAACATTAGCTAATCGATTATAAGAACGTGCATACTAAAGCTAGGGAAAATTGGGCAGCATTTCCTTTGTTTATACATCTTTCCCCATATTCCATATCAACTTCCAAACATCCATAACAACATTTATAATACCATAAGCAACAATCATCATTCATTTACATCATTCACATTTCACAATTTCACTTCAATTCCTTCATAACCATGGTCATAGTTCACTATAACGTTCTTTCACATATAATGCTTATTCGTGTTCTAAATGTCATTCACAACTTACTTAAAATCACAACATATCGATAATCATGACTCAATCCAAGCTATGGCTCAACAATGACACTATTCCTACATTTATGACCCATTTCCTATATTCTTCTACAATCCAAGTGTTTCAACTTCTCAATACCTTAAACAACATGAAAATACCATAAAACTTACCTTAGATAGTGTAGGAACAAGCCTTGAGTGGAAATACTCTTCTTGCACCAAAACCCTAATTCACTTCCAATGGGATTTCTTGACTTGGATGAGCTTTAATGTGTTTCATACACTTGGTTTTGTTGGTTTGATGAAGTTGATCATCAATTTCTATTGGGTTCCAGTAGATAAAGAGTGGAGAAAGTTCTAGAGAATTCTTGAGTTGTAGAGAAGAGATATGAAATGAAATAAATGAGAGAGAGATCCTTATATCAATATTTAAAATCTGTCCCGACCGAATTCTACGGACCAACATACGGTCCGTATGAATTATACTGACCGTATGTATGGCCGTAGATCCGGTCCAGTGAGATGTGCCATTCTGGGATAATTATACGGCCAGTATGTTGGGTCGTATAATGCCCAGTTCTCCCGAAATCATTCTCATTGACTCGTTTGATCTCCAATCCTTATGGAACCTTCTTGACACTTATTTAACACCTCATTACCAATCTAAGGGACGTTATAGCTCTTCTCTAAAATTTCATTAAGCTCTCATTAATTCGATACTAGTAAATCTCGCCCGACACACAACATATTCCTTGCTTTCCTTAACAACTTCCTTCCCTTACCTCAAATGTCTTTGAAGTCTCGATTAGGATCATCAAATGCTATTTCTTACTTATCAAAACATCGTATACGTCGTTCCCTTCATTAGTCTATGCACTGTACGTTAACGAAAAATTTTCAAGGTGTAACAGCAGCCCTCGAAGAAAAGGGGTCAGTACGAAAAATGTACTGAGTATGTAAAGCATGAAGTATAATAAAGAAGATCATGACTGAGTAACAAATGACAGGAGACAAGCATGATAATCAAGGATACCAATGCATCTGTGCCTTATGAGAGGAGAGTCATGCATATATATATATATAATATCTCATACCCGGCCCATGATGGGACTCGGTGAGATAATCATATACCGTACCCGGCCCATTATGGGACTCGGTGAAATAATCATATACCGTACCCGGCCCTTTATGGGACTCGGTGAAATAATCATATACTGTACCCGGCCCATTATGGGACTCGGTGAAATAATCATATACCGTACCCGGCCCATTATGGGACTCGATGAAATATAATATGTACCCAGCCCTCTGGTGAGGGACTCGGTGAAATAGTCATATACCGTACCCGGCCCATTATGGGACTCGATGAAATATATAATATACATACCCGGCCCTCTAGTGAGGGACTCGGTGAACAATGCAATGAAACTGTGCACGATTACGTACCCGGACCGGGACTCGGTGAAGTGATACATTAGCAATATGCACGGATATTATTATTAAGAGCAATCATGTACAAACTGAATCACCATTTAGAACTCAAGAAAATAAACAGCATGAACCAACACTTGAGAATCAAAGACAACTGTCATGTCAAGTACCACTGAGAACTAGAGTTCGTTGGAGTCATGTATGTTCATCGTTCGCTCACTTTATGTAATTCATGCCAAAAAGAAAGAAGGGATAACTTTACATACCTTGAAGCTTATCTATTCGCTCAACTTCTACTTCTCGGACTCGCAAATCTACAATCAAGGGAATTCATACTATCATTAGGCTCGTTACCAAATGCTTATCCTAAGCCTTTGAATTAACTCTTTCTAGGATCTGCTGAAATTTCGGTAGCATCTCCCCTGTTTATATCCCTAGCCCGAAATCACAGTTACCAACAACCAACAACAATATCACTAGCATCAACATACTCCATAAGACACCTCATATGATATTTATCCGATTTTTCAACCAACTACTCCGTTATGCGGCTATCTAATCGTTCTATTCCTGTAGTAAACCAAGATTAGCATTAATAATAAGAGATTCATACCTTTCTCCCGATAATATTTCTATATCTTCACTTTTTTCCACCTTGAACTGAGCCAAACATGTTGTTATACGATTTTGTAATCACAACTATACGCTACCTGGACTGGAATTCGGGAAATATACTGGATCCGGGCTAAAATTTGATGTTAAGAAGTTGTGGTAGGTTTTTCAGAATTTTTGGGGTTTTTTGGGTGTTTTGGATGAAGAAGGGGGGGGGGGGGGGGTAAGCCCCCCTTATATAGAGTTCCAGAAACTGCCCAAACCGACCTAAAATTTGGTCAGCGCGTTCGCGCTGGCTTATTTTTTCTGCCTGCGCGTTCATTCAGTAAAAAGGTCATAACTTTTGATCTCGATATTGTGAGAGGGACCACGACCTATGGTTGGAAAGATAATTCAATTATCTACAACTTTAATATTTGGTGCGATTCCAAATTCCAGACTTATCATGGTGTTTTGGCATCCTCAAGTCAGATCATCCGAAAACGTATCCTTAAATCATCCTTTTGGAGGGCTTATGCTCACATTTGGCTTAAGGGTCCTTCTTAAGACTTGATCAACTTCCCATGTACTACTCTTATAATTTTTCATATGTCCTTTATAAAACCCTGGAATGTGGGCCCCACCTTAGCTTACAATTACGAGGGCTTTGCATCAAGTAACATATGAACTAATTTACACCATAAGGTCTCCAAATGTCATACATATATATATTCTTATACTTAGATCATATGATCTTCATCCCTGACCCGAGCCTGAAATTTGCTCAGCGCGTTCGCGCCCCATGGTGGCGCGTTCGCCCTGAGTTGGCCCTTGGCCTCCCCGGCGCTTCGCGCGAGATATTTTCCTAGCCTGCCACCCCAACTTGTAACGTCCATATCTTCTTACCCCAATGTCCTATTGAGGGGTGGTTGACGCCTCCAGAACACAACGTTCAACTACGAGGTGTAACAAATGGTAGGTGCCCGCATGACCTAGGCTAAAATGGGTCGTGACAATAAAGGTACACAGACCAGTGAATCTAACTCAGGACTTGCACAAGCTCAACATCGAGGTGGATTTTTTGGAAAATCAGCAAAAGGGACAATCGAACATGCAGAGTAAAGAAACAATAAGTATTAGACATATTAGCTAAATTTTAGACGAATATGAAGAGAAATTTGAAGCTGAGTTACGTGGAAGTGCTTTAACAAGAAGATGAAGAACTAATCCACACACAGGTGCGAATCAGAAAAAAACCAAGGTCTTCATCACCTTCGCACCACCGGCGGCGAGGAACAGCAGCGACAAAGGTGGAGAAAGAAAGAGATGAAGCCCCGATTTTTTAGGGTTTCATTTAGGAAAGTGACATTTTTATTTGTTTTTCTGTTGCTTTTGTTTTCTTTATTTTTGCTTTATTTTTGGGCAGACTCGGTTTTGGGTTGGGCTTTTGAACATTTTTTTTCTAAAATTAATAAAAAGCCCATATGGGCATAATTGAATTAAAAAAAAAAGCCATAATAGTCAATATTTAATCAAACAAAAAATTTCTTAATTCTCTAAAAAGTAACTAGGTCACATAAAGTAAAACAGAGTAATTAGTTTTTTTTTTCTCGTGGAAGGAAAAGAAAACAAAAGGATGGAAGTTCGTTTCTGTCAAATGAACGTCATTGAAGTTTCTTGTCATTTTCTATTTCCAAGAAGTTTTTTAGAATACGTTTTATGTATTGATGGTTTAATTTTTTCCCTTTGTTGGGTTTTCCTTTAATCACTCATTTAGTCTAAACGACTGCGATATCACACATTAGTTTCAAGAAGATTCATCAATTAAGTACACCAAGGGAGCATTCCTTATGAAATCATGGAACAACGCATATTTAGAAGTTAAAAGAGTCTTAACTTTAAAAAAAAAAAATATCCATTAGGTTGTGCCTAATGGCTTATTTCATTAATAAAGTCATAAAAGAAGTAGCTTACATCATGCTCAAAGTAAGAACTGGCTAAAATAAGATGTACTAAAACTAGAGTGAAGTTCAAGCACAAATAGCTCTCCCTTCCTACCACAATGTCACTAAGTTGCATTTCTGCATCCTCCTGTATGCATAATAAGTACAATATGATAATGATCATCATGAAATCTTCTTGGTCTTAATCCTCAAATTTGCGTACTGATTCTTGTCCATGTTGATGAGTGTCCTGCCAGTGCTTGGAAGATCTTGAAATCCATTTATCTCCAACTTGTTCCCTGTGTCCAATGCCATGTTAGCTAAGTAATCTGCAATCTTATATCCTTCCCTGTAGATATGCTGCATATGTAATGAAAATAATTTCATAAACTTCTGTATGTCTTTTATTATTGTAATAAGATGCCATAGTGTTGAACTGCTTCCTTCTAGTATTCTCTTGAGCTGCATGGAATCAGTTTCAATGATTACCTGTGGAATCCCCTTAAGTATACAGAAATATAGAGCTTCTTTGACTGCCTCAGCTTCTGCTACCATATTGGTTATGTCTTCTATCTGTTCTGTCTGTGCATATATAATGTCTCCATTGTGATTTCTGCAACAAAAACCATAGGAACTTGGCCCTTGGATTACCCCTTCTAGCTCCATCTGTGTTGATCTTTATGTGTCCCTCTGATAGTGCTTGCCATATGATTTTCTTGTAATGCAAAGTTGGCGTCCATACTTCCAAGCAATCCAACAACTCTGGCCATCCTGCTGGTACAAGAGCTAGCCTGGGAAACTTGACCCTCACCAGTTGCCAAACAGTTTTATAAACCTAATATTCCAATCTGGGAACTATCATGTTTCCTCCATGCTTGATTTTATTTCTTCTCTTCCAAATTTCCCATATGATAACTGCTGGTATAGCCTTTAACATCTGCTTCACCTTAGCTGGTCCATCATATGTCCAAAGATTTTATGATCACTTAACTTAGCTGCAAGCCTTCAATATTGATACCTGCATAGGAAACAAACAATCTCCATAGCTTGGTAGCTACTGGAGAGGTTAGAAAAAGATGTGACATGGTTTCTTGTTTTGGTTCTTGACAG
This sequence comes from Lycium ferocissimum, assembly GCF_029784015.1. Lineage (NCBI taxonomy): Eukaryota > Viridiplantae > Streptophyta > Magnoliopsida > Solanales > Solanaceae > Lycium > Lycium ferocissimum. The sequence goes on from NC_081352.1 coordinate 6,051,074, forward strand.
CACCAACACCTTGATGGCATGCTCACTCCCAAACTGTGAAGAACCTGATCTATTAGCAGCTTAAATTTCCATGCTCTCCATATAAAACATGACATCTTAAAAGGAAGTCCTCTCTCCCACATATAAAGATCTTCCCTCTCATCCTTCTGTCTAATATAATTCCATGTACTTTTGACAGAAAACTTACCATTTTTTCCAACATCCACCAAGTTTTGTCCAAAGGCAATGCATCTACTGGTGGAGAGATAGTTTGCACTATATGTTGAACAAGATCTTCAGAAAGCTGTTCTCTCAAAGCACACAAATTCCATTCTCATCCACTACTAAACTGTTTCACTTCAATCTCCTCTTCTGCATAGTTTTCTTCCACAACATGATATAAGGCACCTAGTGAAGTCCAGTTGTCAAACCAGAAGCTAGCATCTCCCTGTCTTATCTTTTTATATCCCGTATTTTGTACATTGGGATATTCCGAGCTAACCGTGATAAGTTAAGGACAAGACTATTTCGGGATATGAGGTAGAGACTTTTAACTTTCGATTTTGTTTTAAGGCACAAGTTGCCTATAATTTTATTGGTATGGAATATTAAGGAAGATTAGGGGTTAAAAGTTAATTAGGGAAAGTTAATTATTTCATGAAGTGAAAAAAAAAAAGGCCAAGTGGTCGTGTGGGGTGTGGGGTGTGTGGGCTCCCACCCATGGTTTGGCCAATTGCCTCAAGCCATGAGTGGGGGAAGTGTACACCTTGTAGAGGCTATGTATACATATATATATAGAGATGAGTCATAACAAAGCAAGAGGATTATTCATCATTTTCAATTCAAGAAGCTTGGAGAAAAAATGGAGAAGCATTCGGCCAAGGGCTGGCCGAATATGGTCCCTAAAAATTGATCAAGAAAAATAATTTTCTTCTAGCTTTCCAACCAATTGGAAGGTCCTTATTAACGTGGAGTATTTGTTGGAGCAATCAAACCATTCGTTGTTGCAATTCACCAACTCTAGCCGAGGGAGGAGTTAAGTGAAAAAGGTAAGATTCAATCCTCCTTTACATGTGTTATGGATGGTTTGTGCGTGTTGTAGTATGTAGAAATGGATGAAATTCATAAAGTCATGTGTGTTGGTGTTGTAGCCGAATAGGGGCTGCTTTGGTATAGAAGGAATGAACTAAATTCACTTAGTATTTTTGGTTGTTGTTGTTGTAGATTCTATGATGAAAATGAAGGTTTGATGGTTCAAATTGAAGTTGTAATCGTTGTGGGCTGTTTTGGAAGCCAACGTGATTTTGATATAATTTCTTGTTTTTATGAGAATGATGTTGTTAACGTGTGGATGGTTGGTATAGTTTATGAACTTGGAAGAAAGGAATGTGTTGTTGTTGTTTTCTTGAACTTGGAAGGTTTCGGGTTGCATTGTCTATTAGATGGGCTGTTTTGAATATTGTGTGGATTGTCCGAAGTGTTCTTGAGTCTTGTTTGAATGGTTTCGGATTAGTACTTGAATGTGTGAGCATTGGCGTTGGCTTGATTGTATGTGGATGATTTGAATGTAAATGGAATGTTGTCGAACTATGTATAAAAGAGTTACTAACGTCAGAATGTGTTTTGAATTAATTGTTGATGTTGGTAATATGGTTGTTGGTATTGTTGTTTGGTATTGTTGTTGATGATTTGGCCGAGTTGAATTCTCGGGGTTGTTGAATTTATAAGGGAAATGCTGCCCGAATTTCTGTAAATAAAGTGCTAGCTTGGGATTGGATTCCTAAGTGCCTATGGCTAATGTTTGGTATATAATGACGTTATTGTAGATCTTGGGAAGCCCGAGACTTAAGTTTGGCTTAGCTTAGGAAGCGGACAAGGTATGTAAAGCTTATCCTTTCTTTCTTTTGGCATGTCTTAGACGTAAGTAAGACATGATATGTTACGAGCCTTGGGGTAACTCCATTCCTAAGATCCGAGCATGTCTACGATTCTTATTCACTTCTTGATGTTAGCATTTCTTAATATAGTCGAACTATGGTCCTTATGCCTTTTGTATGATTGGATTTCAAATATTGTATAAAGAGTTTTTGCTCCAAAAGGATTTTATGTCGTATAATGTCCCTAACTTTCATATATGGTCTCGGATTGCTATGACATGTTCGTAGAGAATTCTGTAATGAATAATGCCCGTAACTTTCATTGGCGGGCTCGGATTGGCTTGATACATGTTTATGATCCCTGAGACGTTATGTGACACATTTTGTAACGATATTTCAAGAGTCCTAAGTGTGACTATTATTCGGATACTCGAGCGTTGACTTGTCTACTTACCTATCGAGTCCTAAAAGATGATTTATGTGCATATGGTTTCTCACTACTCTGCTCGTGCGAGCTGTTATTACTTCTTTCACTGCGTCCTGGGCCAGGGCATGTATTCGTGCACAACTCCACTGCATTATTCACCGCGTCTCTCACTAGAGGGCCGGGGCACGTTATATGTATATGATGATATTCACCGCGTCCCTCACTAGAGGTCCGGGGCACGTTATATGATATGATGATGATATGATGATATGGGGGAGGCGGCCAGGATGGCATATGATGACTTCATTCACCGCGTCCCTCACTAGAGGGCCGGGGCACGTTATATGTACATGTATATGATGATTTTATTTATCGCGTCCCTCACTACAGGGCCGGGGCATGTTATATGTACACGTATATGATGATTTTATTTACTGAGTCCCTCACTAGAGGGCGGGCACGTTATACATGCATATGTACATGATGATTATTTACTTATTTTCTAAGTCCCATAATGAATTGGATATGATATTGACATGCATGAGTTACATTTCAAAGGCAAGCCTTATGATTTTCTATACTCCTTATTTCAGTATGATCATGTTTACTGTATTTCATGCTTTACATGCTCAGTACATATTCCGTCGACCCCTTTCTTCGGGGTCGCGTTTCATGCCGTGTGTGTATACGGATGAGTAGAGGATACTAGCGAAGATGTTCAATTTGGATTGGCGAGCTCCATTTCTTTCCGGAGTGCTGCCGAGTCAGAGTACCTAGGTTATGGTATCTCGATTTATGTTAGAGACTTTGTAGACAGAGTCACGTGTATAGCATGTCAGTCTTGTAAGCGGCTCTATAAGCCGATGTATCATTATGCATTTTGTTACAGATTTCATACGCTTACAGATTTCACTTGATTTGAGAAGGACGAAAAGCATGTTTTTTTGGAAAGCTTACATTATGCATTCACTTCATGATTTAAGAGTCCAGTAAGATTATGAGTATCACGAGGATCAGCGGGTTCACTCGGCCCTAAGTAAGGGTCGGGTGCCCATCATGCCCTATCAAAAGTTGGGGTGTGACATATCTTCCACCAAATTTGATGCTCTACTAAATCCCTGACAAGAATCATCTTCTTCCATGTACAAGATCCCTTCCCCCCCCAGCAATAGCTATAATAGGATGCAATTTCTTGCAATACTTGTTGATCATGAGTGAAGCCCATAGAGAAGGCTTTGTTCTTAGGTTCCACCATAACTTGCAGAACAAAGCATTTGACATGTCAAAAACTGATCTAAAACCAAGGCCACCCTCTTCTTTTGGTAGACAAGCAGCCTCCCATTTGATCCAATGTCTGCACCTTGTATCACTTTTGTAATTCCAAAAAAATCTAGCCGGAAGCTTGTGTATGTGTCTGATCACTCCAATTGGTGGGCTCATAGCAGAAAGAATATGCAAAGGCATACTCTGCAGGACATTTGAAATCAATACAGCCCTTCCACCATAAGACAAAGATCTTCCCATGCCAAGATTGTATTCTTCTGCCTATTTTCTTGATTATGTCATCATAATAAGCAAAAAGAGTCTTAACTTATTATATATAGAGAGAATAAAAGTTTCTCCCTACGTTTTCTTTTAGTTTTCCAGTATATTTAAAATGATTTTTCACTTTTATTTGTTCATTTTATAAATTAAGAGAAATTAATTACTGCTCGCTCTGTTTCAATTTATGTGAACCCATTTGACTAGGCACGGAGTTTAAGAAAGAAGAGAAGACTTGAAACTTATAGTGTTAAATGAGTCACATAAATTTTGTGTGGCAATAAATCATTGCATATGTTGACACCTAATTTTTGACCTCCCATAATTTATTTTAATTACCCAGAGTCCTTGGATGTTAAACGGAGTGAAATATATATTTTTATAAAAATATTTACATAATTTTTTACCAATTGATGTGATTCTTCAAGTTAACAAAGAACCAATCGACCAGGATCTTGTTCTTGAAGCGATTTGATGGGCAGAATTCAAGAAACAGACGTATCTCAAATTATAGGCGTCGGATTAAAGTGAGTCAAAAATTATGTGAAAGATGACGATTTAAACTATAAAAATGACTCTTGAATAGTTTAAAACAAGTAAATATTGAGGGTACAACGATGGAAACAAAATTAGGGTTCTGGCTATAAACTAGAACGAATTTTAATCAAGAAACGCATTCTTGAATGATCAAGAAGAAATAAAGTTCGTAAGTCACCACTTAAAATCAATTAATGTGATAAAGAAACACCACACGCAACTGAAAATAAGGTAAAGGCTATCACCACCTTGCTTGGAACCAAAAACAGGGATAAAGAACACCAAATAGAGAAAATAACTCTATTGCAAACTAGGGTTTAAGCTCAAAAACGTGAATTCTATATTTACAAGTCATGAGAACCCTTTATATAGGCCTAGGGTCTCTTCTTTTATGACTACAAAACCCTATTCTACTCTAGAAAGGAAATAGCTAAAAATAAGGAAAGTAAAATCCCTATTCTACAAGGAAAAGAATAAAGAAAACTGAATCCTACTAGAACTAGGATAAAAGTCCTACTAATGATAGGAAATTAAATCCTACTAAAATATAAATCAAGAAACAAGAAACCTATTTAGAAAAGGATTCAAGAAACAAGAATTCCCATTCTTGAAAGAAATTGATCTTCAGACTTGAGCTTCTTGGACTTTCTTTCTCTTGAATTTCAATCTTGTGTTTCTTGGTTTTCTTGGATTTCTTGATCTTCTTCATCTTTCATCACCATTCTTACTTGGTAAAATAATTTCTATAATATTATAAATCATTTGGAAATTAATTTACATGTTTTGCAACAATTATGATATATTTGATAAATTTAATCAACTATTTATTTAATTGTTTAAATTATAAGAAATTAATTAGTAAGTATTTTATTATGTTTAATCCAAGGAACCTGATTAATTAAATGAGGTAATCATGTCACCTCTCAATTCTTAGTTTTGCATATTCAATTTATTAGAACTTATCATAATTAATTAAGTGTTCAATTGTGGTTAATTCCATAAAATTGTTTATTATACGGCTAAAGTGGCTGCAATTGAAATAATCAATTGTTAGTTCAGTTATGACCATCAACTGAAAATCAATTTTAATGGTTTAACCCAATTGAGGTCATTATTGCAAAAATAGTCTTCAAATAGTTTGTTCAGTTTAATTGTGACCTTATGTGAAAGGCCAAATTCATTGGTTTGATTAATTAAGCTCATTTTTACAAATGTTACCTTAAGTTGGCTGATTGGACCAAATGGGATCATAGTTGAAATGACTTATCTTATAAGTTAAGATCAAGTACGGCTACATTTGCATTTTCAGTCCACTAACTATGTTTAATTGCATTTTTTTACCATAATTAGAGGATTTAAATTAAGTGATCTTTTCTTAATTATGATCATTTATTAAAAAAAGCGTTAAATCCTAACATATATACATGTATATATACTTGATATACGTGTATAAACACGTATATCAATGTATATACGTGTATATGAGGCCCCAGCTCTTTTATTTCAGTTTTGGACCAACCCCAGTCCAACAAGGGGCTTGACCTAGCCTAATGCAGCGTTAATAGGGGAAAAAACCCATTACCCCCTTTATTTTCCATGCCTTCACGCACCAAACAACCCCTTACCCCTCCCCTCTTCCTAAACCCTAGGCGCCAAGAGAGGATTTCCTCTCTCCTCATCACCACTACCAGTTTTGGCAAATATTCAGGCAAGAAAAGGCTTTTACTAGGTCTGTGTGACCACATGAGGCAAAGCATTTATTGTTTCCGCCATTTTTCACCAAACCCAACCCCAAACACGGTATATTTCTTCATCTCACTCTATTTCCTTTACTTTTATGTGTATCAACGGTCAAATTGACTGAATTTCTTAACGGGTTTTGTTGTTACTCGAATTTAAATCCACGAATTTCATTGGTTCATGAAGAACCAAGTAGATCGATCGACAGAGGGCACAATCTGACCTTTTATTTGTTTCCTATGTTTAATCTCAACCCTTAAATGCTTGAACGTGAGGAAGAAGTCCAAAATTTGCTACGTGGACCCCATCAGCTGAAAGTAGGGCTTTACTTCAATTTGGGGGTCCCCCAATTTGTCACGACCCAAACCGATAAGCCGTGACAAGGGGTCTGACCACTAGCGACCAAACACCCCTAAACACTTATCTGAAACATGCTGAACATAAATAGCCCATAAATGGCACAAACTAATCTCATAAAGAAGAAACATGTGAACTCTGTACAATCTGCATATAAATACACAACATCCAGAAGAACAGTGCAAGCCGGCTAGGCTGCTATATATACTGTACACAAAAGAATATAAGCCGACAAGGCTACATCGTCTGACTACTACATACAACCGCGTACGTACCCTCTCGGAATAAATGCGTGGAAAGGACGGGACGGGGCCCGTCGTACCCATCTATATACATCTCAAAAGAATGGCCTACCAAAATAGACTGCAACTCCGGATCGAATGGAGTGCACTGATCTCTGCTGGATAAGGATCCTACTAAGCTGGACCACCTCCCTATCTACCTGTACCTGCGGGCATAGGCGCAGCCCCCCGAGAAACGGGGAGTCAGGACGGATAATGTACTGAATATGTAAGGAATAAGAAAACATGTATATATGTATAGAAATCATGGATAAGATCTGAACTCATAAGCTGAAATAACTATCTGCATGAATCTGTATGAGCTAGTATCTATTTGCATCTGACTGAATCTGTATGTCGGAACACATGGACATGTATATATATATATATATATATATATGTATATCTAGTAGGTACACACCTCATTGTTACATCACAGGCCACACCTTCACCCCCTGTCAAGCGTGCCTTTCTCATGTACATATCCCAACATCATAGGCCACTCATGGACCACTCATAGGCCACACCTTCACCTCCTGTCAAGCGTGCCTTTCACATGTACAATGTAATATCACAAGTCACACCCTCACCCCCTGTCAAGTGTGCCTTTCACTGTACCCCTGAGAACTGAAAGTGAATGCATAGTACAAGTAGAACTGAACGACAGGATTCTTAAAACAATAAAATGACAGTTTGCCTCTCATGGGCCTTACTGGACTCATACTACTAGGACAAGAAATCACAAGGTCTAAATATGGGGAAATACCATAGTCGGGGTACGGGAAAATCAAGACTGTATTTCTCTTAGTACTTATAAGAATAGAGTAATATGAAAACTCTCTTACTCGTTTATCAGTTCATATCATAGGATCATTCCAAAAAAAAAGAAGGAATAACCTTAACATACATGGAGATATATTCAATCGTCCAACTCTTATTCCTTGAACTCGTAAGTCTACAATTAAGATAACATAGGCCTTAATTAGGCTATTCACCTTACTCACTAATCATCATGATTACAAAAGAGCTTAACAACTATGGACAACATATCCCTTGAAAGTGTAGAAAACCCTCAACTCCTAATTCCATCCAATCTCAACTACAATATCAGGGATAACATTAATGGCAACACTCTCATAGCAAGATATACCCAAACACATCCCTCATTCATCTCTTGACATAACCCTAAAAGCACCACTTACCCTTTCATTGATTTATCACTTTCATAACTATCTTCTCTTCACATGAACCACCAAAACTCTTAGTAACTAACTTAAATCCAAGGGTAGAAATCATTTACATACCTTGAGGGGTCAAGGATCCCAAGAACCACTTTATC
>NC_081352.1:6059252-6067798 GCF_029784015.1 Lycium ferocissimum
TATTATTTTTTCGATGGGGAATGAGACAAATAAGACATAAAGTCATGGACCACGTATTTATACTTAGAGAATTAAATGCTTCAGTGGTCCGGTTCGATGAGCGGGTCGACGACCCGTCGACGTGTCGACGGTCCGTCGACTTGTCGGCAATCCGTCCCGGCCGTGCTCATCGGCCTGTGCACGGGAGATAGCGGGGGGCTTTCGAGAACCTGTCGACGCCGCACAACGATGGCCGGGTCCGACGGGTTCGATTTCCGTCGATCATGAGCGAGTATCTGCCGACTTTTCAATTGGTTGAGATCGCGTCGATTCGATTCGTTCAACTTGTAACCCTGTAAATCACCAGGAAATCCTGCTGGTACCATTACACATGAGGTAGGACACTTTCTATCTCCAAAACTCTAGCTTGGGTCTCGATTCCCAAGGCATACCCAACTAGAAAATCATAAGTTCTACCACTACGAAGACGAGGGGTGTAACACAATTCATGGTTTTAAGAAGGGGAAAACGGAATATCTCACATATTTACAAAAATCCGAAAATACCTAGAATTTCTAGCAATTTGCTTAAGACCTTTAATTTTTCGAGTTGAGTTAAATTTTAAAGTTTTAATTGTTGTTTTCTTGTTAATTGTGGCTAAGTATTGGGATTAAGGAGGCAACAAAGCTATTCCAAGCTCAATCTCGATCTAAGGCTGCGCATATAAGAGGTAAACACCTTTCCCTTTTTCTATCTAGTTTTTTGCTTTAACCTCTGCTATGCTTGTTTGTTGCCATTACTACTTTGTTTGTGATTAGCTTAGCATGATTAGGATATAATTACTGTTAATAGTAGTTTAATATGATTTAGCATGTTTTACTTGTTTACTGTCAGTGCCTCTTTGATTAGAGTTTAGTATGATTTAGTGGTTTTGTGGGCTAATTGCTTGTTAATAATAGTAAGCATGATTACGAACTATGTTTTGTCTTAGTTACAATATGATTAAGGGATAAATTATGATAATGGCTGAATTATAAAGCATGATTAGAAGGTTAATATTAGCCTGCCTTGATGATTTAGTCAGAGTTATTGATATTATGAGCATGACTAGGCTAAAAATATGTTAATAAGGTTGTGATACTTGATCAAAGTTGTGAGAATGATTAAGAAATCTTTGGCATGCTAGTTAGGAAAACTTGTGATTAAAATGCTTCTCTAAAATACTTTGTTTGGTTGATTAATGGATATATATGATTTAAAGAGTACATGTTGGTTTCCGTTGGCATGTTTAACCTCTAAGATGATTATTGAGTATGTATCTAATGTGTATTAATACTGTTCTTCTTTAATATGGATAACTATAAAAATGATGTTATTCTAAGGTGTTTTGAATGTTGTCTATGTGTCTCTGCTGTTAAAACATGACGTTAACTAGCACTTATGTTTGCTTAAGCTTGTCCAGACCTGAACTAGGTTTATTGAAACTAAAAATGGCATTTAACTTGATTTAGTAAGTGAACAAACCATTTATCTATGTCCTCTAATGTTCCTGTCCTATTCATGAAAATGTTTGCAAATGACTTGCTATTAGCTTGGTCTATATGGTTCTATAAATCACAGAAATAGGCTTAATAAGGATGAAGAGCAATGTCAAGACCCCAACTGGCGGCTCATGCGGGCACCTACCATTTGACTAATCTGGTAGGCGAACCCTTTCCAACCAAGCCAATTACTCAATTAATTTATAACAACAATTTCTTAAAATCACAAGGATTAAATAAAAGCTTCATACAGACTCTATTTTTAAATACAATAAAATTGAAAAGAATTTCCCGGGATCTAGTCTAGACAGGTACAAAAGCTCCTACTACCTAAGGAAAACAAAATAAATGACCTAGCCTCTGCCTGGAGTGCGATAAGCGAGGCTGTAGGAGAATGCCTGGTAATCCACACGAAGAAAATTCAACTTAAACCTACAACATCCCTACACCCCAAAAGGGATGTAGCAAGAGTAGTGTCAGTACACCACACGTACTGGTAAGCATCATAAGTCGACTAAGACTAGTTCACGTAACATAATATAAAGTCAATGAGATAAACAGATAAGTCAAAGGCTCTCGGGATTCTCAATATAGATTTCTTCACTGTCACTCTCTTACCTCTCTACTCCAGCTATTGACTTCTTTTATTCCCAAGAATTACGTGTTTTCTAATTAATCATAACAGTTCCCTTCCTTTCATCCAATTAATTGAATCTCGTCTCCACGTTTAACCAAACCTCTAATTCCTACTTTTTATCTGTAGAGTTTGTCTACTCAATTTACTTACTACGATGTGATGCACCTAAGGAATAACTTACTATCTGAAATCAGCTACTACACTTACCCTCATAATAGCCACCACCCCACACAATCTCAACGAAATCATAGAAGATGCACAAGCAATATAGAGGCGCGTGCACACTTTTGTCCTTAACATAGAAATATGAAATGTAATGAGATGCAGAATGCGATGCAAGGGCCCAGCCACACTGTACATTCATGCTAACTGATGTTATTGCTCAGTAGTCATGACCTGCAGGGGACCCATGGTGTCCATATACCACTCGTTCCGGATACTCATCGAACTCGAGCCATAAATCCTCCGCTCTGGAAAGAACCTGGGATGCAGATCCACATCATATAGATTTATCATATTCAACCCAAACGGTCATATGACGAGATAACACAACTTCCCATACTCAGACTTTCCTGCTCCATGTATTTCCTCATAAACACATACAGTGTAATGCAATGATGCAAATAAATCAAACAAAGTCATGAATCATGCCCTTGATGGATGTAGTACTAATCATGATTTCCTTCAGTCCTCTCAATATAAACCTCTTGTTAACAAGAATAAAAATCATGCGAATATTTTAATATACTTGGAAATAAATACGGAGATCAAATACTCCTAGGGATGCATATCTAAACAACGAAATACTCCCTTCTAGCCATGATGCATAATCCATTCCCATTCCGTAACAAATACCCCTCAATGATGATAGCACTCACGACTCAACAAAAATTCATTGTTACCCTAGCTAATATTTACACATAGCTTTCGTTAAGTTTTCGAATATGTCCATCCAAACTCCGTGTCTGAAGACCTAATCATGTAATCTCCCGCCAACTCTAAAAGTATTTACGATTCACTAATCAAAGTCTAACTCAAGTAAACTATAACCTACCTTGTTGACGAACAACCAATTGAATTCTCATGAATTGCTCACCTTTCTAACCTTCATCCGAATCCATGAGAGCTGATAGTCGTGGGGAATGGTGTGGAGGAAGTAGAAAGAGTCTTTCTCCTTGGTGTCAAGGGTTTTTCCTTCTTATGGAAACCTAATAGCAGCCTTGGAGAGTCTTTTATTAAAAAGGAGGGTGAAAAATAAACTAAGTGACCAAAACGCGGTCCACTTCCTTCCCTAGGCCCACGACTTCTAACTCTATCCGAAATTGATTTTTCCCATTATTAATCGTTAAAACACCCCATAGGGATCATTATTTATAATCATAGGCCTGGATTGGGCATAGGTTCGCGAAGTATTAAATAACAACCGGATGGGTCGTTACAAGCAATTTAGATTCGATTTAGTATCTTTTGCATGTATATAGAGTCCCTTGATTGGACCCTGTAGGGATATTTGAGGCTCATTGTTGACAAAAATGATAATTGCATGTTGTTTAAACACTCTCTGTCAAAGTTAAACTGGTCATGTCTTCATTAGTATCATCTAGGGACCTTTGTATGAATCGTATACCTGTATACCCCTATGTAATACTTGTTTGAACCTGTATGAATGGTGGAGTTGCTATATCCTGTTAGTATGTTAGAATGAGGATGCCAAATACATATTCATATGACAATACACTATGTCTGATGTGTGGTCTGCCTGTGCCTATATTTGAACTACTCATGCCTATTGAAAATTAATAATGTTCCCTATACTTTCCCCTCTATATTGTCTAATTGAACATGACTACCCAAACCTTAAAATAATCTGAGTTTGGTAAGTGATGGTGGAGTTGCTATATCCTGTTAGTATGTTTTCTTTACTGGTTTTTCTTTTGATTGATTGATTCTCTCCATGGTATCTGATGGGATATACCCAGATATACAGAGTATATCCGATCCTGTGTATACATACGAGTGTACGGTGGTATATTTAGTATATGGTGGGTATATCACTCATACAAGTCTATTAATGTTGGCTACTGTTGAGTCTGTTTGGTTTTGGGCCTGTTTCTCTTCATCTTACTGATGGGCCCTAAGTTTGATTTGTATTTGGGCCAGTCTGTGCGATCTCAAATGACTTTCAGTGTGTTGGACTTTGTTTGTTTCTTTCAATTTGGGCCTGAGACTTTGTTCTTTAATATTTATGCCCTCCTAGTATATATATTTATTTGTTTGTGCACTTGAATGACTTAAGTATGAACTACCTACCCTTTAGTTTAAATACATAGATCTTAGACATATACTAATCCTTATCCTTTTCGTATTGTTTCATGTAAATTCAATTCTAGGCCACTCGAGCCTCATGCATTCAAACTGTTGGGCCGGACGCCCGGCCCACTGCACTTTTGATCGAGTCGGGAATAAATTTGATAAGGGGAAGCTAATATATTGAAGGCCCGGCTATGGGTGAAAATGATAGCTAATTTGGTGGGCTTAGATAGGCCCTACACCCTAACTTTCTCTTTATATTCATTTATATATATATATATATATATATATATATATATAAACACTTGAAAAAAATATTGAAACCCATGTGGATGTAGAACTTAGGAAATAATTAGTGATTTAGGGAAGTTTCCAAACTGGTTTTAAACTCGGAAAATAATTATTTTCTAGCATAAATTGGAACTCAATCACAAGATTTCAAGCTCAAAACTGTTTTCAAAACTGCGGTTGAGTATAAAGAACGAAAGAACGGGATTTGGTTGAATTTAAAACGGTTCAAGTTTTAAACAAGGTAAAAACATTTTCTTCAAATACTAAAGTAACAGATTTTTTGGGCTTCAAACCCACGATTTAAAAGGATAAGCTGATGGATAATTTGCTTCAAAAAATCGGTTAAGAAATAAATGGACTTCGAAACTTATAAGTTACGTATGCACTAAAGAACAAATTCTGGATTTGGACTAGGTTGGACAAATCAACCAAATTGGATTTGCACTTAAATGAATTTCTGAGGAAAACAAAGCTACTTTGGGCTTGGAAGTCCATGACTTATTTTGCTGAAAAAGAAAACAAAGGAAATGTTTATTTGGGCTTAATTTGAGGGAAGATGGACTCTGGACTTGGGATACAATTTGACTCTATGGGCTTCAATGATAAAATTGGACTCTAAGTAATAAAAACTTGTGTTTTGTTATATATATATATATATATATATATATATATATATATATATATATATATATATATATATATATATATATATATATGTGTGTGTGTGAGTGTGTGTGTGTGTGTGTGTGTGTGTGTGTGTGTAAAATCGGAGATATACTTTTTTTTTCTATATACGTATAACAAGCTGTAGAACTAACCCATTTTTATTAGGATTAAAACAGTAGTGACTCTACTCGGGAGAAATCCCGGGTGTGTCTTAGTCCCAACCGGAGGGCCGCGACGGGCACCCGGTGCTAACCCACCTGGGCACCTCTTAACGTACTCTCACATATACATCTAGGTGAGCCACATAGCTAAATCATACTTTTCATTTATATCATCATTGGCATCTATGCCCATATCAATGTACATAAGCCGACAAGGCTAACAAAATAATATCCCAAAATATAGGTCGACAAGGCCAAACACATCTACCCATATACACATGTCTACGAGCCTACAAAAGAGTATGTCATATCATATAGGCGGGACGGGACTGCCGTGCCCATGAATATGTACACAAAAGAATCTATACCAAAAAGTTTGTGACTCAGAATGAAATGGAGCTCCGCTATGTAATCCCCGAATAATGAAGCTATAGATCAAGTTTGTCTCACACGGCCACTGCGGGCATGACACGGCGATCCACAAAGGACGTACGTACGAAAAATGTGCGAGTATGTAAAGCATGATCGACATCAATATGAAAGCATAATGAACAACGTAGGAAATAGCATAGGATGGGAGATAATAGTATCATGCGTCATAGCACTTACTTGCTTTTCATAGGGACATTCTATTTCTATTGCGTATCCGTGTACATACATCCATATCCAGATCCGTATACGTATTGTTACTCGTTTTACCTTTCGTATCCATTTTCGTATTCGTATTCATATTCCGTTACGTACTCATATTCATATCATTCACATACCATATACATTGCATATACATAACTTTTACATAGCATTTACATATACTTAGCATATTCGTACTCACATTGATGTCATATACATAGCATTTATATACATACCCACCGACCACGAAGGTTCGGTGTTTCATGCAGCCTACCCAGGCTCGGTGTCGTATATACGGCCTACCAAGGCTTGGGGTTATCGTCCCCGCAAACGATGGTCGGGCGATATATATACTATTTCTATACATTTTAAAACCATATAAGCTGGGGGTTTCCCTAGAACCATAGGCACGTATACATAAAAACTCAAAAACATCCCCAACACCCTTACTAGCGTCATTCATTACCCCCATCCTTAACGGATTACTCGTCGTAAAGGAACTTAGTACAATCGTATCATATCGGGGACCCAAATTTGAAAGCTTTTAGAGATAGGATCATTGGAGAATATCATGGGCTCTTGAAGAATAGATTTTTGGGCCCAAAAGAACCTGCCTTATGAAAGGGGGGTTGATTTTAATCCCTTTTTGTTAACATTCTATCCCACGCTTTAAAAAAACGATGCTGGGTTTCTACCCTTAGAGTTATCTTTCTTAGGAAATTGATGACTTAGCCCATGACTAAAGCTAGAAAAATTGGATAGTATCTTTTTTATTTATACGACTTCCTCCATATCATATATCAACCCCCAAACATTAATAATAACATTCACCCATCATCCAAAAACCTTTATTCACCCCTTATCCCCTTCTTTAAAATTTCCCTTAAAACACCCTACTGGTCGTATCACCCCTTCGTTCTTTATATACAATGTCTATTCCATGTTCTCAATATCATTTATAACATGTTATGTTTATAATCATAATGTATCAAGAATTAACTCGATCAAACTTTCTCAAAATGACATTATTCCCACTTCCTGACCCCTTTCATATCCGCAATCCAAGTGTTTTAAATTTCAAATACCTTAAAAAAACGTAAAAAAATCTAGAACTTATCTTAGATGGTGTAGGAATGAACCTTTGAAAAACAAACCTTTATTTACAAAACCGTTTTTTCCCTTTCCCTTTGGGTTTTGTCTTGGATGAACTTTAAGGGTTTTTTATTCTTTATTCACTTGGGGTTTTATGGGGTTGAACACTAATTTCTCCCTTTAAATCTTGTGGGAGAAATGTGAAGATGTTTAAGAAAGTGGAGTAAAAGGGGGAAAAGAAATGAAATAAGACTTGGTCCCTTTTTTAAATACACCCAAAAACGTAAAACCATATTTACGGACCAATATACGGTCCGTATAATTTTGACCGTATGTCGAAGTAGATTTGGGGCCAAGGGGGGTGACATTCGGGGGTGATTATACGGTGAACATACGATTAAAATTTTGTTTTTTCGCGATATGTTTGGGGGTTAAAACCAAATCATTTGAACTTGTTCTCGTCATTTGTTTGATCTCCAAACCTTATGGAACCTTAACGGCAAATTGTTTATCCCTCTTAACAATCTGGGGGTGTTATAACTTTTTTCTCCAAAATATCTTAAATCATCATTAACATTACTCATAAATCTCCTTTGGGAAAACCCTTTGTATGCCTTGCCTTTCTTTTGAAATTTCTCGTCTAACATCGAATGTCTTTGAAATCTTACTTGGGTCTCAAATTCATTCCTTACTTATTGAAATACCATATACTTCGTGCTCTTCGTTAGTCATTCCTTTTTCGTCAACGGAAAATTTTTGGGTGTAACACCCCGCCTGGGCCCAAAAAATCCCCCATTTTCCCCCGGAAACCCCTTTGGGAAAAATTTTGCAAACAAACTATGTTTCTTAAAAACCCCCCCAAAGGTACGAAGATGGCTCTCGTCGCCTCTTTACTCGGAATAAACTAAGATTCATCAATAAACACAATCACAAAAAAATTAAAGGAAAGACCTAAAGATGCCATTCTGAAAGGTTTTAAATCCAATTTGGAGCATTGGTAAGCCCCAAAGACATCCCTGAAACTTAAAAGTGGCCATATCTCCCTCAGGAATCTTTGTCTTTGGGAAAATCCTCACCCCGTCTTAAATTTTGGGGATAACCGAAACGTAAATCAATCTTTGAAAACACCGAAGCACCACGAACGGGGGCAAACAAATCATCGGTATGAGGAATAGGGCAATTGTTACGAATAGTGACCTTGTTTAACTAGCGGAAAATTCCCTTTCCCCTTTGGGCCCT
>NC_081352.1:6067898-6136719 GCF_029784015.1 Lycium ferocissimum
AAAGGATTTCAGTACGAACATGGTACTGAGTATGTAAGGCATGAATAATAACATCATTAAGAAATAAAGAAAATATGAGATAAGGGGATAACCTGTAACTGATTGCCTCTGAAGGCGATTATCATGCATGCTTGCTTTTACTTTTAAAACATCATAAACATATATATATATATATATATATATATATATATATATATATATATATATATATATATATATATATATACTGCTTATCATCATTAGCTCGCGTTCGGGGTAACCATCTCATGCCGCCCACTAGTGGTGACAGCCTGGCCAACTAGGCACGGTGCTATTATCATTATCCATAAGCCGCTCACTATTTAGCTTAAAACGACGACGACAACTCGTACGACACTTTATCACACCCTAACAATGGTAGGGCATGACAGGTACCTGACTCTCATCAGAGTCGAGCGAACCCTTAGACATTCGCTCTATCAACACCTATCATTTCAAAAACTTTTAAGAACATAAAACTTTTCCAAATAGAAATCATTATCTTTATAACGATTATGAAAACTTTCAATCAAATAAGTACTTTAAACCAATTGCAATCATCTAAAATACATACTCTATTAAAATCCACAAATGACTCAACTGACATCAATTTATCGACATCTCGACAAACATAACACAGGACACTGTCTGCAGAAGTCTCCAAGAAGTAAACGAACATTATGAGTCGCAGGGCCCCGACATACCCATAATCATACATATCTATACATGACTCGGACATTACCGTAATGAGGCGGAACTTGCCAATCCCCGGTACGTCCACTTAACCTCAAGCCCAACAATGCGGGGCCGCAGCATGAACGCAAAGATCCCCGAGCAAAAGGACGTCAAGACGGACAATGTACTGAGTATTTAAGGTGGTAACAAATCATAATCATAATTTGACTTAGGAGAGAAGAAATCACAATCTAACTCAATACCTACGAAATTTTTCACGGAAGAAACATAAATGTGCACACGAAGTCTCAAAACAATCTTTAAGTAAATAATGCAATCCAACACACATGCCGCTTCCGACATGTTATCATGTAATGGTCCCTTCGGACAAATGCGCTTCGGCTAGTATCATAATAGTCCCTTCGGACGGCAAACATTTTCCGCATAATAATGATGGTTCTTCGGGCCGCGGCCTTTCACTTAATATCACCATCATATCAACACAAACTCAATCCACAAATATCAATTTCAATTCATATCATAAGTCACTAATCAATTTATCACAATCCAGTTATTAGCCTTAGTCTTTCATAAGAAGTTATCAAATTTGTATCTCACTAGACTTACGAGGACATACTTCCAGGTTTGAGGGTAGAAATGTTATGAAATTCTTACTACTTATATTCTACTCAATTTCATCTTATTACCCTACCCAAAGAATAAATGATCATATCAATACAAAGGGATGGTACTATGGAATGTAAACATAAATCGTAAATAAAATGAAGTAGTAAAATCTCGCACCCCCTTCGGAGTGGTTTTGAAAATCAAATTTTATGTTTCCTTTAGTATAAAACTCATTTCCTCGAAATTATTAGTAAAACCATATACACATCTCAACTTGGCACCTTATGGGTGTTCCCTTCGGATAGAATAGGAGTACAATATCAATAAGCCATCACAAGAAACATTTAGACCTTACTCGTCTAAGAATGGAATCATATGGAGTACTTATAGAATGAATAACAACAAGAATCATGCCAAAGGAAGAAAGGTTTGCCTTACATACCTTATTTACGCCTCAAGCTAATCCTCGAGTCCCCTCCCGAGCTTAGTCAACTAGAATACAATCAACAATATAGGGATTAAGACTAGGCCAACAAGATTACTCTAACCAATCATTTATTCTTTCGCCTAACGGGATTTGGACAAAGATCTCCTCTATAATCCTACCAACCCAACAATTCCAAATTCAGCTAATAGCCAACAACAACAACAAATCTAACAATTTACAACAATAATATAACTAAACTAATCTTACAATTCCATCCAAAACAGCCCCTAAACCACAACGCTTTAATATTTGGTATACGATAATTATAACTATATTTCTAACACTTTAATCCGTTAAATCTCTACGTAATCATCTCAATAACAAAGATGAGAAGATAATACATACCTTAGCAGCAGCTCAACCACGAAAATGTCATCCCAAAAGCTCAATAGTTAGCTTAAAACGACGACGACGATAACTCGTACTACAGTTTATCCTTCACGAGCCTCGGGATTCGGGGCCTCGAACTTGATCGAACCCTTGCTTTATCTCTCTAACTCTCCTCACTCTCTCTCTAAAATGTTCTGGATCTTTTGGTATGAAAATGAGGAAGATAAGGGTGAAAACTCTCCTTAAATAGCAAGGGAAGTGGGCCTGACCCGACTTGGAGTCGGGTTGGGCCGAGCCCACTGCCCAGTTTGACCTTTCCACCTTAAAACATCCATAACTTTTTATCTCTATGTCATATGAAGGCCCACAACCTATGGTTGGAAAGCTAATTCAATTATCTACAACTTTCATAGTCGGAGTTTTCCCAAATGTCCAAATAATGATGGTGTTATGGCCTCCCGAAGTTAGATCACCCGAAAACGTAACTTAAAAACATCTTTTTGGAGGGCTTACACTTGAATTTGGCTCAAGGGTCCTTCTTGAGTTGTGTTTAACTTCACATGTATAATCCATATAACTTGTCATATGTCCTTTATAAAAATCCCATCATGTGGTCCCCACCTCAGCTTACGGTTACAAAGGCTATATATCTTTTAACGTATCATTCCAATCATATTGTACGAATTCTAAATATCATACTCATGCTATCCTCATGCTAATATAGTAGAATTTCATTCTTTATACTTGTAATATTTGCTCCTCCTTGAGCTCACATTAAGCCGTCTGCAGCCTTAGTAACGCGAAGGGGTGTAACACTTTTAGTTTCCCCTCTATATGTCTGATTGAATATGACTACCCGAACCTTAATATAATCTGAGTTTGGTATGTGATAGTGGAGTTGCTGTATCCTGTTAGTATGTTTTCTTTGCTGGTTTTTCTTTTGATTGATTGATTCTCTCCATGGTATCTGATAGGATATACCCGTATATACGAGTATATCCAAGATCGTATACATACAAGTGTATAGAGGCTGGTATATTTAGTATATGGTGGGTATATCACTCGTACAAGTCTATTAATGTTGGCTGTTGTTGAGTCTGTTTGGTTTTGGGCCTGTTTCTCTTCATCTTGCTGATGGGCCTCCATTTTTGTGCCAAGTTTGATTTGTATTTGGGCCAGTCTGTGCGATCTCAAATGACTTGCTGTGTGTTGGACTTTGTTTGTATCTTTCAATTTGGGCCTGAGACTTTTTTCTTTAATCTTTCTGCCCTCCTCGTATATATATTTATTTGTTTGTGCACTTGAATGACTTAAGTATGAACTACCTATGCTTTAGTTTAAATACATAGATCTTAGACATATGCTAATCCTTATCCTTTTATGTGTTTCATGTAAATTCAATTCTGGGTGACTCGGGCCCCTCCTTGCATTCAAATTTGTTGGGCCACAAGTCCGAATAAATTTGATAAGGGAAGCTAATATATTGAAGGCCCATCTATGGGTGAAAATAGCCAACTGGTGAGCTTAGGTAGGCCCACCATCCTAACTTTCTCTTTATATGCATTTTTATATATATGTATGTATTTGTAAACACTTGAAAAAATATTGAAACCCATGTGGATGTAGAACTTAGGAAATAGTTAGTGATTTAGATAAGTTGCCAAACCGATTTTAAAATCGGAGAATAATTATTTTCTCGCATAAATTGGAACTCAATCACAAGATTTCAAGTTCAAAAGTGTTTTCAAAACTGCGGTTGAGTATAAAGAACGAAAGAACGGGATTTGGTTGAATTTAAATCGGTTCAAGTTTTAAACAAGGTAAAAATATTTCTTCAAATACTAAGTAATAGATTTTGGGCTTCAAACCCCTGATTTAAAGGATAAACTGATGGATAATTTTGCTTCAAAAAAATCAGTTAAGAAATAAATGGACTTCAGAAACTTATAAGTTCTGTGTACCTAAAGAACAAATTATGGATTTGGGCTAGGTTGGACAAATCAGCCGAATCGGATTTGGACTTAACGAATTTCTGAGGAAAACAAAGCTACTTTGGGCCTGGAAGTCCATGACTTATTTTGCGAAATCTATTGGGCTTAATTTGAGGAAGATGGACTCTGGACTTGGGATACAATTTGACTCTATGGGCTTCAATGATAAAAATTGGACTCAAGTAATAAAAACTTGTGTTTTGTTATATATATATATATATATGTGTGTAAAATCGGAGATATACTCCATATTTTCTATATACGTATAACAAAACCTGTAAGAACTAAACCCATTTTATTAGGACTAAAACAAAGAGTGACTCTACTCGGGAGAAATCCCGGGTGTGTCTTAGTCCAGCAATAAAGTGAGTTGAACACTTATGTGGATTTTTGAACCCCAAAACCCCTTTTCTAAGGGGACTTTTTGTCAAATTTTTCTTGAGTTTATGATTAAAAAAAATGAATGACATTTTTGCAGAAAACCAAACACTTTTAAAGCAAATAATAAATTAATCACACATTGAAGCTCGTAGGTCAACCGTATTCTACTGATCTTTAATACTAGGGTGCGTAAACCTTCCCTAAGGTATCACCAGAACCCTTACCTCGAACTTTGGTTCAAAAAGAATTTTTCTCTTGTTTGACAAACTCTTTTAAACTCGGTTTTCCTAGTTTTCCTTTAATAAATTAGGTGGCGACTCTAAAATACTAAAATCCAATTAGAGCACCAATAACCTCTTAGTAGCTTTTATGCGCCCGCGTAAAAGTGAACCGTAACAAAGATAAAGGTGAATTGTTCCAAATATAGAAAGGGGTCATTCTTTTTGGTACAAACTAATAAGAAACTAGGTTCACATAAATTGAAACGGAAGGAGTATTAATTTTTTAGTTTTACCTTAAGCATTGATTAATCATTTATTTAAATACTAGTAGTCAAATTTAGATTTTTCAAGGCAAAGTTAATAAGGATAACTAGTACAAGAAACACTTAATTAATGCATTCTTAAGAAGAGCTAATATAAAATACATACCGGACAAGTTAAAGAAAACGGAGAGAATAAATCAGAAACATAATAGATAATCAACTACTCCCTCCCTTCATTTTTAGTTGCCCTGTATACTAAAAATAGTTGTCCATTTTTACTTGTCCAGTTTGAAAAACCGAGAGATAATTTACCATTTTATTCCTATTTTACCCTTATTATTAATTATAGGGTTGAAACTTCAAGGGATTGTTAGTGGCTGCACAACTTTTAAAATATGTTTAATTGATTTCAGTCATTAGATGACTTAGTAATAATTAGGGCTGATATAGTAAAATCGTCATTCTATTTATGGCTTCTTAAGGGGTGTGTCAAGTCAATACAGGACCAATAAAAATGGACGGAGGGAGTAATAAGTTAGTACAAACTTCAAGCACGCACTTGCTCGATTATTCCATAGGACACACGTGTGGGGCATTGGATGTGCGTACGGCACATGGGATGCACATGCGGCGCACGGGATGCACGTGGGATGCATGCAGAAGCTAATTTTATTAAATAATTATGCTTTTGAAATAATTATTTATGATGTGAGAGTAATATATATGCATATGATAAGAAATGATTTTAGAAATTATGAAAAATAAAGTACTATATTAGTAATATATAAACGAGAATCATAGGCGTTGTCATCCTCACAAGGGTAAGTAATGAAGGGAGTAAAATAAAAAAAATCTTAATAAATTCAACTAGCATTTATGTATACCGACAAATCAAGGAAGCAGTTAAACTCTTAATTAGCACAACGATAAATAGTGTAACAACTAAATAATACATTAGCGTGCACTCATCTAAAATTACATTATCCTTTTACTCGTCAACACTATCATCAGCATTTTCTTGAGCCTCCACCACAACCGCTTCAATGTCGAGTAGGACTTCTTGCTTTTTGTTTCTGAGGACTGCATACAGTATCATTTGTGCAATTCCGAATAAAAACCCTAGAATGTTTGACATCTGTTCGTCCAATAACAAGGAACGTTAAACACAATTGTTCATAAAAATTGAAATGAGAAACGCAGAAAATAAAGTTGGTTACTTACTGCAATGTACAGGTCTTTCATCAAAAGACCATAGAAGAACCACATGATACCGCAGATAGTGAGGAAGAAAGGAAGAGGGAATGGCAAGAACTCAATGTTGTTTGTTTAGATAGCGCGTCACTGCAAAAAGAAAGAAATGCGTGTATTAGGAGAAATGTAAAATATATATATATATATTTGAGGTGGCATACACACACCCACACACACGTATATTTATATATATAGTCAGTTTAATTTGATTTTCAGTTGACCAAACCATAAGAAATCAGAAAACAACAAGTGTGACAATTTATCAGATGATAAACGCACCATAATGCTTAAAGGTGCAGCGAAAACGATGACAGAAAATACGGTACAGATCCATCCGATGATGATGAGTTGCGGGTCACTTTTGACGAGTACATATGTCAGGCCGACGATTGCTCCATATGATCCTATGCTAAACAAAACAAGCAGCTTCGCGGTGCAAATCTTACCCTCCCTGGTGGCATATATCAAGAAAATTATGATATATACAACAAGTGCCATTTTTGTTGATATCTCCCCTGAGATAAGCATAATACAAATTTAGCTTGGCATTGAATAGCGAAACCGAATAAGGTATAGACTAGAGTCCTTTTGTCGATTTTCGCTTATATATCCTATAAAAAGTCGGCCTATAATTAAGAAAAGTTAGCGCGTAAGAATATTCTTAGCGCCTCTTTAGTATAATCTTCAGAACGAAAAGAAACCTCTTGCAGTGGGGACAAGTACACCAAGAAGGATACTCCATTTCTTGAAATAAAACAAAGCAAAAATTATCAAAATAGTTAAAGAAGTGAATTATAATTGAAAATGAATAGGTAGAGGAATAAATGAAAAATTAATTAAGTACCAAGAATGTCAAACACAATGGTCAATTGAGAAGCAGTGAAGAGAGTCATTCTTTCCTGTACAAGAGCTGGAGAAAATACTCAAAGCAATGAGGGAACACAAATTATTTTGCCAACGTTTATAATAGTATCAGTACTATTTTTATTTTCCTTTTATTTTTATTTTTGTTGTATTACTTTATTAGGGTTGGAATGGAAAATGGGAAGTGGCAAGAGCCAAGAGATACAATGGAAAATTAAGTTAAAGGGAAGGCCAAGTTATAATGGTGCACTGCCAATAAACAAATCTATTGAAAGAAAAAAATTAATTGGATGGTCCAGTGTATTTTAATTAGCTATAGTTTGATAACACTGAGAACATATAATTTATGCATGATATTGGTAATACTAACCTAACTTTTCTATTGTAATTAGCAATAAATATAATTTTCTTTGCAAGTTACGTACTATGTGTGAAATACTAGCCTAACTTTTCTATTTCAAAATATAATTTTTGAACTAGGAATTCATATTCCGTACTACGTGAAGGAAATCGAAAGTGAAACAAAAAGAGAGAATGAGAGTGCATGAGACTTATTTGTGTGTTCACTTCCACATCCTCCCTCTTCATTTTTTGATGAACTTTTCTCCACGTTCTGAACATATTCCATACAAACTAATTATTTGGAAAAATGGAATTTAAATTGACATGTCGAGGCATGAATAAAGTCTCTCATTGATCTTGAAGTTTTCTCCAGCACTCCCTCCATTTCAAATTATTTGTCATGATTACTTAAATAGTTGTCTCAAATTATTTATCGTTTTAGATGTTTAAGGCAAAAAAAAATATTTTTTCCCCCATTTTACCTTTAGTAGAATTTTATTATTAATGAAGATGGCACATAAATCGAGTAAACATTTAATGAAGAGATATTAAAACTTAAGACATAAATAAGGATAAAGTTATCCTTCTCTCAAATGGTTGGTTTTTTTCTTAGAAAAAACTGATATTAAAAATTATTTTTCATTTTTTTAACTGAACATCCATTTTTTATTACTATTTTGAGCCCATGTGAAATATGTCATCGCTTTATTCGTTGGTTTTTCATAACATTAGTGTGTGAATAACATGCACCTTTGGTGTTTGGCTGCATTTTTATATTGTGTCTAAATGGCACAGTAAAAGGCTTCTTGGAGTGTTCAGGTGGTATGGATCTTAGTTGGGGTGTTTAAGTGAATTTTTGGACATGTTCAAGGGTCTATCTATCCAAGGGTCTATCTATGTATTACGCCTTTTTTTTTTTCAAAGAAATTTCTTAGAATACGTATTATGTATTTTGATGGTTTAATTTTTTCCCTTCGTTGGTTTTGCTCTAATCATGCATTTAGTTTGAACGATTGCGATTTCAGACATTTTTCTATTTTCAAGAAAATTCACCAATTGTACTCCAAGGGAGCATTCCTCATGAAATCACAGAACAACGCATACGTAGAAGTTAAAAGAGTCTTAGCTTACTATATATAGAGAATAAAAGTTGTTGCACCCTATCTTAAACTGGTTAAACTAGCATATGATAATATCATGTGGATATCATAAAAGGAGTGTGGAACCAAAATGACCCAAAAAAAGACCAAGTGAACCAAAATACCCCAAGAAAAAAATGTGATATCAAAATACCTTTAACGCAAGATTTACTGCGTTATTGGACTTAACTGTAACGGCTCGGTTAAGTCCAATAACGCGGTAAATTACTGCGTCATTCTGGTCTTTTTTTTTTACAACTTCAATAACGCAGCTTTTTGTGCGTTATTTGTTGTTCGTCCGTGTTCGAGAATCGAAAAACGAACCGAAACTGAAAAACCAAAGAAAAAAAAACGAAAACAGAAAGTATGTAAAGTTGGAAAAATTGCAGAAATGAAGAAATCCGAGACCACAGAATTCACTGTGTGTCCTTAAGGAATTTAACCCCCTCACTGTACCCGAGGTTATGGATTATTTCCTCCCAGGATATAACGGATATACCTGTCGTAGGAGTGGCGGTACCTCAAACGCCTACGACTTCGACGAACTCAAATTCGGGAACGAAATCACACTAAGACTCGATAGGTTTTATTTGCAGGAAAGAATGCAGACTTTGTAATCCAAGGAAAAAATTTCAGTAGTCGAAAAAATGAGGCAATGCCTCAGTTAATATAGCCTCGAACATGCCTGTTCAGAAAGGCTTGGTGACTGTTCGGAAAGGCCATGCCTTTTCCGAAAAAATAAGAACGTTGGGAAGTTGGAAAATATTAATATTAATTAATTACTAATTAACTAATTAATATTTTCCCGCGGAAATATCAAAAAATAATTTCAGAAAATGAAGATAGAATTTTAAATAAATTTGGTCCAAAAAGATTATCAATCAATCAGATCATTTGACCAAATCCAAATCCAAATCCAAATCCAAATCCAAATCCAAATCCGAAGCCGAGCCGAGCGACGACGACGGCGCGAGGGGAGTCCCTCTTCTCAACCCTTTAAGAGCTAGAAGAAGTGCTTTCTAATATAAGCACATAACTTTCCCTTTCTACCACCAATGTGGTACAAAGCTCCTTTTCAAAGAAACTTTGCTTTAAACTTCATTTTCCTTCCATTGTCTTTTTCCCTCCATTTCTCATTCACACCAACTTAGCTAGCTTCAATCATTAACTAGCTTTAACAATCCCCCACATGAATGGGAATGGCTATATGATGAAAAACATGCATGACAAAAACTCGGTGATTCGTAGGCAAGGATTAATCGCATCTGGATAAGTAGATTTCTCTTTGAACTTTCCGTAGTGAGCATATGTCGGATATACTCGGTCAATCGGTAGATTTGATATCTTTGAACCGTCGAGCTTTGGTGTATACCTAGACAACCATATGTCACACAATTAACCCTTTAACCGTCTTTGGTTCTCATTGTTTTGTTCGTTTCAGCCATGAACACTTCCTGGTTCATAAGTGCGTAGAGAACTGGCCTTACAGAGTTCTCCTTGAAGCGGCTTACACTTCACACTTACATAGGTGATTCCTAAATGTGTCATCTCGTAGATACACTATTTGATATACCCCGTATCAAACTTAGAAACCATTAAAAAGCCTTAATGCTTTATCCTGGTACTGAACATTGTCTCATCACGAGAATGGACCAAAAAGTTATTGTGACAATGTTGAACCGTCATCAATAACTTTGTTTGATCTCTTTGAACCTAGATCTTGGGATCTCCAGTCTTCTAGGTAGAGTTACCGCCACGATGACTTGTCCTCGGCCATAGTCCCATTCCCCTCGATGATCTTTCAACCACTTCTCTAGTTAGGCCTTTAGTTAGTGGATCCGACACATTATCTCTTGACCTAACATAGTCGATTGTGATAATACCACTAGAGAGTAGTTGTCTAACGGTATTATGTCTTCGTCGTAAATGACGAGACTTTCCGTTGTACATAACGCTCCCGGTCCTTCCTATTGCCGCTTGGCTATCGCAATGTATGCATATAGGAGCCAACGGTTTGGGCCAAAATGGAATATCTTCTAAGAAATTCCGGAGCCATTCAGCTTCTTCACCGGCTTTGTCTAGAGCTATGAATTCAGATTCCATTGTAGAGCGGGCGATACATGTCTGTTTGGATGACTTCCAAGACACTGCTCCTCCACCTATAGTAAAAACGTATCCACTTGTGGATTTAGTTTCAGTTGAACCGGTGATCCAATTTGCATCACTGTATCCTTCAACAACTGCAGGATACCTGTTATAATGCAAAGCAAAGTTTTGAGTATGTTTCAAATACCCCAAAACTCGTTTCATTGCCAGCCAATGATTTTGGTCGGGATTACTAGTGTAGCGACTTAGTTTACTTATAGCACACGCAATATCAGGTCGCGTACAGTTCATGATATACATCAAACTTCCCAACACTCTGGCATAATCCAATTGAGAATAACTTTCACCTTTATTCTTTGCAAGAGCAAGGTGCAAATCAATTGGCGTCTTTGCAACTTTAAAGTCCAAATACTTGAACTTTTCAAGTACTTTTTCAATATAATGAGATTGAGACAATGCTAGACCTTGAGGAGTCTTATGGATTTTAATTCCCAGAATTAAATCGGCAACTCCTAAGTCTTTCA
The DNA here is from genome assembly GCF_029784015.1 of Lycium ferocissimum. NCBI lineage: Eukaryota > Viridiplantae > Streptophyta > Magnoliopsida > Solanales > Solanaceae > Lycium > Lycium ferocissimum. The sequence goes on from NC_081352.1 coordinate 6,079,118, forward strand.
TATCAAACTTACTAGCAAGCATGCGCTTAGTAGCATTTATGTTAGCAATGTCGTTACTCATTATTAACATATCATCCACGTATAAACAAACAATGACTACGTGGTTCGGAGTGTTCTTAATGTAGACACATTTATCACACTCATTTATCTTGAATCCATTTGACAAGATCGTATGGTCAAATTTTGCATGTCGTTGTTTGGGTGCTTGTTTTAGTCCGTAAAGAGACTTAACAAGTCGACGCACCTTCTTATCTTTCCTGGGAACTACAAACCCTTTGGGTTGTTCCATGTAAATTTCTTCCTCCAAATCTCCATTTAAGAAGGCAGTTTTCACATCCATTTGATGGATTTCAAGACCGTACACGGCGGCTAACGCTACTAACACCCGAATAGATGTAATCCTTGTTACCGGCGAGTATGTATCAAAGTAATCAAGACCTTCTCGTTGTCTAAACCCTTTAACAACTAGTCTTGCTTTATATTTATCAATAGTACCATCAGCTTTCATTTTCCGCTTGAAAATCCATTTGGAACCTAAAGGTTTATTCCCCGGGGGAAGATCAACCAATTCCCAAGTATGGTTGTTCAATATGGATTCTATCTCACTATTGATTGCCTCTTTCCAAAATTGAGCTTCCGATGAAGACATAGCTTCGTTGAAAGTTCGAGGCTCATTTTCCAACAAAAATGTTAGAAATTCTGGTCCAAAGGAAGTAGTCGTCCTTTGACGTTTGCTACGTCTTGAATTTTCCTCATCAGGAATATTTTCCTTTGTTTCTTCCCGAGGTCGTTTAGAGTCTTTGCTAGACGACGCACATTCCTTTTTATACGGATAGATGGTTTCAAAGAAGTCAGCATTATCTGATTCAATTACCGTATTCACCTGAATGTCGGGATTTTCTGATTTGTGAACCAGAAATCGATATGTCTTACTATTTGTGGCATATCCTATGAAAACAAAATCAACGGTTTTAGGTCCTATTTTTACCCTTTTGGGTTTAGGAACTTGCACCTTGGCCAAACACCCCCACACTTTGAAGTATTCCAAATTGGGCTTCCTTCCTTTCCACTTTTCGTATGGAATAGATTTTGTTTTGCTATGGGGCACTCGATTGAGTATTCGGCTAGCTGTTAGAATAGCTTCCCCCCACAAGTTCGGGGTAAACCAACTTATTAACGAACGCATTCATCATTTCTTTCAATGTTCTATTTTTCCTCTCCGCAATTCCGTTTGATTGTGGCGAGTAAGAAGCGATTGTTTGATGAATAATGCCATATTCCAAACATATTTGTTCAAAAGGAGATTCATATTCACCGCCCCTATCACTCCTTATCATTTTAATCTTTTTGTTAAGTTGAGTCTCAACTTCGAGTTTTATCTTTACTGAATGCTTCAATTGCTTCATCTTTACTATTAAGTAAATAAACGTAGCAATACCGAGTACTATCGTCAATAAAAGTTATAAAGTACTTCTTTCCACCGCGAGATGGAATTGACTTCATGTCACAAATATCTCGTATGGATTAAGTCTAAAGGACTTGAATTCCTTTCAACTGACTTATAAGGATGTTTAACATACTTAGATTCAACACAGATTTGACATTTTGATTGATTGCATTCAAACTTAGGCAATACTTCCAAACTAATCATTTTTCGCAAGGTTTTATAATTGACATGTCCTAAACGTGAATGCCATAAATCATTTGACTCAAGCAAGTAAGACGAAGCAGAAACTTTATTATTAGCAACAACCATTACATTCAGTTTGAAAAGGCCCTCTGTGAGGTAACCTTTTCCTATGTACATCTCGTTCTTACTTATTACAACCTTGTCAGAAACATAAACACACTTAAAACCGTTCTTCACTAGAAGTCCGGTAGATACTAGATTTTTTCTAATTTTAGGAACATGACGGACGCTTGTTGAGAGTCACCACCTTGCCGCAGGTCATCTTCGAAGCATATCTTTCCATAACCTTCAATCTTGGCCGTTGCGAAATTTCCCATATATATTGTTTCGTCGGGCCGGCGGGGAGCATATGAAGCAAAGGCTTCTCTAACAAAGACAAATGTGGCGAGTGGCGCCGCAGTCAATCCACCATTCTTTCGGATTTCCCACTAGGTTGCACTCGGACAACATAGCGCACAAGTCATCAACCTCCTCGTTTGTTTCAACCATATTAGCCCCGACCCTTCTTCTTTTCCTTTTTCGAGCACGACGATCTGCGTGCTTTGTGTCCGATTTTTCCATAATTGTGGCGTTTCCCTTGAATTTCTTCTTGTTGGGATAGTTCCTTGGTCCCGATGCCTTTTTCCTCTTTTTCATATTAGTTGGGGCGATTTCAACAATATGTGCTCCCCATGGTTGATCTCCCATTTGCCTTTTTCTCCGCTGCCTTGTTATCTTCCTCGATTCTCAACCGGACGATGAGATCTTCCAGTGTCATCTCCTTTCGCTTGTGTTTCAAGTAATTTTTGAAGTCCTTCCATGAAGGAGGCAACTTCTCTATCACTGCCGCAACTTGAAACGCCCCACTAATCACCAAACCTACAACAAATAACATGTAAGTAACGGCGCCCTGAATACTTTTGACAAAGGTATTAATTAGATTTATACCTTCAGCGAGGAGATCATGGATGATAACCTGCAACTCTTGAACTTGAGTAACAACAGACTTGCCATCTATCATTTTGTAGTCCAAAAACTTGGCAGCGATAAACTTCTTTAAGCCAAAGATCTTCGTTTTATATTTCTTTTCCAACGCATCCCATAGTTCTTTTGATGTTCCCACATTACTATAGACGTTGTAAAGATCATCCTCCAGTCCGCTAAGAATATAATTCTTGCACAAAAAATCTGAGTGCTTCCACGCCTCAATTACAACAAAACGTTCATTCTCAGGTGTTGAATCCGTGAAGCCGGAACGTCCTCCTTAATAAACTTTTGAAGGCTTAGAGTAGTTAAATAGAAGAACATCTTTTGTTGCCATCGTTTGAAATCAATCCCGGTGAATTTTCCGGGCTTCACCGCCGGCCGGTCTTGGTCAAAGACGACCGAGGACGCAGCATTGCTCGTAGAACCAACCACGGGGGCTGGTGTGGCAGTAACGATGCTTGATAGCATTCAAATTTGGAGTTTGGTCTCCCATTTCTGTCGTAGGAAACAACAGAAAATTTTAATAAACGGTGAAGATTTTATTTCTTCAAACCGAATCAAATTTACACAACAGAATTAAAAAAAAAAACCCTTCAAACAGAATGACTGTATGTTGTATACTTGATGAAGTTTTTATATCTTCAAATCAAGTACCCAAATGAGTAGAAAGTTCTGAAAACTTTAATCTCAAGCGGAGTAGAAAATCCGAAGATTTTAGTCTCCAAACAACATACAAGTTTGTTACATGCAAACCAAAAACAAGATACAAGTTTCTGTTATTTACTGGACAGTCACTGTTTTATGTAAATTTTTTTTTTTTCCTTTTCCTGTAACGTTCTGTAATGTTTTAATCAACAACAAATGAACACAGAAATAACATGTAAATTCCTTAAGCTTGTTGTTCGTCCGTGTTCAGAACTGTAAAAAACAGAACCAGAAACTGGAAAAACCAGTCAGAAAAAAAAACCGAAAACAGAAAGTATGTAAAGTTGGAAAAATTGCAGAAATGAAGAAATCCGAGACCACAGAATTCACTGTGTGTCCTTAAGGAATTTAACCCCCTCTCATTCATACCAACTTAGCTAGCTTCAATCATTAACTAGCTTTAACATTATTTGCCACACTACCCACTACTGTTCCCCACCCCTTCTATTCCCAGACCCACTTTTGTTCCCCACCCCATCTCTGACACTCTCCTTATCCCCCCGCCCCCCTCCCCCTTTCACTTTATCCAATTTTCCAAAATTTCTAAAGCCATTTCTTATATTATAATATTTTAATGTTAGTATTATAAACTAACATTATCTGATGGAACTGTAATAGTTTATAAACTATCTGTGTAAATTTTTTAATGTGTAAATTCTACTTAAAATTAAATGATATAAACTATTACAGTTTTAGATTTACTCATGTATCTTTATACTCTTTAACATCAATAATTTCAATACATTACACAAAATTTAGTTTTTTCTAAATTATTTGAATTATAAATTATCATGACTTATAGTACTTTTTATGTAGTTTCTAAATATATAAATTTGATTTTTACAAACTTGAAAAAATCTATGACAAAATTAAGGTCAAAGTTATAAAGTTTGACCTTCGTACTTCAAAAAGGTTCACATAAATTGAAACGGATATTTTAAATTTTGTGTAATGTATTGAAATTATTGATGTTAAAGAGTATAAAGATACATGACTAAATTTAAAACTGTAATAGTTTATATCATTTAATTTTAAGTAGAATTTACACAGATATTTTATAAACTATTACAGTTCCATCAGATAATGTTAGTTTATAATACAAACATTAAAATATTATAATATAAGAAGTGGCTTAGAAAATTGGATAAAGTGAAGGGGGGGGGGGGGGGGATAAGGAGCGTGTCAGAGAAGGGGTGGAGAATCGAAGGGGTGGGGAACAGAAGTGGGTAGTGTGGCAAATAACGCACAAAAAAACTGCGCTATTGAAGTTGTAAAAAAACAACAGAATGACGTAGTAATTTACTGCGTTATTGGACTTAACTGAACAGTTAAGTCCAATAATGCAGTAAATTACTACGTTAAAGGTACTTTGGTATCACATTTTTTTCTTTGGGTATTTTGGTTCGCTTGGTCTTTTTTTGGGTCATTTTGGTTCCGGACTCTCATAAAAGACTGAGACGTGTTTTATTTAAGGGTACTAGTCCTCTATGATGCAGTATCTGTTTATAATATATACCATGTGGGTATCATAGAGAGTTGATTAATATTTTTGTGAAGGAATGGATATGCCCTCTATGATACCTGTCACTTGTCAGTATATAATATATACCAGGCTAGTATCATAGAAGAACTAAGTATTTTTTTCTTGAAAATGAACAAGGCCTCTATGATTCCTTATCAGTATATGATATATACCATGTGAGTATCATAGAGGACCGAGAAGCATTTTTTTGAACGAATGAATCAGTCCTCTATGATATCCTGTTAGTATATGATGTATACATACCATGTGAGTTTCATAATATACTGCAACAATATACTTCAAGTACTACTGATATATTATTTTTGGTATATTATATGCTAGAATAAGTTATTTTCTAATAATTGACAAAAAAAAAATGTACTATATTAGTTATCTTTTTTTATTTATATATAGAAAAAAGAGAAAAAAAATTCAAAATAAAGAAGCCAAAAATGTTTATAGAAATAGATTATTAAAAAAAATTAAAAAATTAGAAAAGGACAAAAAAGAAAAAGAGAAAATATATATAATGTATAAGTTACTCTGATAACTAATTTTAGAGCAAAAGAAAATAAGAAAAAAAAAAGGTATATTACATCATTCTCATTAAGAAGAAGGCGAACGATTGTTTATTGTGCGGGATATCTTTTTTTTATTATTGTATAGAAAGAAAATAAGCAAAAAAAGGTGAGGACACTAGATTATGGAGAAAAAATAAAAAAGAATTAAATGAAATTTGAAAAGGAAAAGAGATAAAGAAAATGAGAAAAGGAAAAAAAGAGAAATAAAAAAGCGAAAGAGAAATGAGTATAGAATCAGTTTATAATGAAAAAGGAAAAGAAAGAATAATATGATTTGAGAAAAAACATGAACATATGAAAAACGAAAAAAAAAAAAAAACGAGAAAAAAAGAAGAAGAGAAAAGTAAGAAAAGGAGGAAAAAAGAAAAGAAGTACAGAAAAAATTATTAAGATAAAAGGCAATAACCCATAAAAGCTATAATAGGGAAGCAAGAGTAATTAATTTGACGAGTAGAAAATTTAAAAGGTAGACAAGGGTCATTAATTTGATTTTTATGAATAGTTATGTAGTTTTTCCTTTTGAAATACCTTATATATTATGGGCTACAGCCCACTAGCGGAGTTCACCGTTTGGTTTAAATCGTGAACCGAACAAAATCCATTAAAAAATCGATATTTGTTTAGTTTGATTTGATTTTAAATTTTAAAAATCGATAATATTTGATTTGGTTTTGGTTCAAACCAAACCAACAAAATATACATAAATTTTATAATTATTTTTATATATAGTATTAGTTTTTCATAAATAGTTATATTTATACTATTAATTTGGTTTTACTCTACATATTTCACATGCACTGTTAAAGTCCATTTCTTAAAAGATGTGCCAGTGACATACTTGGATAGGTTTTCACTAAATATTATTTTGACTAAATACAGCGAATCTAAATAAATGTTGACACTGTTAACACATTAATAACTGATATCACTCGAATCAATAGATATATTAATAAGAAAATTAAATAGTTAATTAGTAACAATACAACTAGCTTAATAAGAAATAATGATTCCTTAGAAAAATTAGGATTTTGTATTTTTGTTATTTACATGTTTTTTATATATTATTTTGTACTTCAATTTTAAAACTTGAGTTTTTAGTTCAGTTTTAAAACTTGAGTTTTTAGACTTTGTAATATATTATATGATTGTTTAAGTAGACTTGAGTTTCGAATCCTCTTACTATTTTTAGTACTCTATTTTGATTTTATTTTTATGTTTTTTTTTTTTTTGTCTGAGCCACAAGCTTACTCAAGCGGGGCTAAAATGTTTCGTTTTTAAACGGGCTTTAAATTTTTTAATGCAACCCTAGTAAATCACGAATTAGGCTGGGCTGGACCAACGAGCCTAGCCCATATTGACAGTTCTACAGTAACAAGTATACATAAAATTGCATGTGTTTGTCCTTAAAATGGGTTTGTGTTTAATTTTTGCTCTTTAGCAATCGAATTCTAGGCATAAATTCTTTAAAAACCTAAGTCGTGTTAGGACATAACTTGTGCATATTATGATACGAAAATATAAACTTATGTAATATGCGATTTTTATTTATTTATTATGAGCGCCATAAATTAAAGATCAACACAGAATAAAGGAAATAGTGCAAATGACCTACTTGCTTCGGATCGGGACCAAATAAAGATAATGACTCAACCTGTTTTTATCTAATTTGTTTTCAACCCCCAGTTCCGACCCAAACCGTCCATTTGTCACCTTTCTTTTTTGGTTAAAAAAGAGCATCCACTTACAAAATCAAGAAATAATTAACTTTACTTTTTCGGATTTATCCTTGTTAAGTGATCCAATCCCAACACTTATCTAATTAGGGGTATTGTGGTCAAATTATCTATTTTTGTATTAGAAGTTAATATCTATATATATATATATATATTATTAAAAAGAGGGTAGTTTGTCCTAGGATTTTGACAAATGTCAGCATAGGATCATATTAGTTAATAATTAGTTATTAGTTATTGTTTTTGAATTTAAAAGTAATTAAGACGATGTTAAAAGAATTTTAAAAAGGAAAACAGTTATTGAATATTGGCTTAATGCATATACAGTCCCTTAAACTTGTCCCTTTTTTCCTTTTTGGCACCTCAACTAAGTGTTGTTCCTATTGAGCCCCTGAACTTAGCCTCAAATGTTGGAAAATAAAAGCTGAAAACTAAAATTTGAAAAATAAAAAACTGAAAAATAAGAAACAGAAACCAAAATTGAAAACTAAAAAATCAAAACCAAAACTTAGTATCTAATGTGTATAATTAACATGGATATGGTGTTTTAATTGGTTGAATTTTCCACGTAGGAGGTGATTGACATTCACGGGCAAGGCCAAAAAAAAAAAAAAATGAAACTCACCATATATGTTATGTAAGTCGGATTGTGTTTGATAGATACACTTGAGGCCAAGTTCAGGGGTTTAATAGGAACAACAGATAGTTGAGGTGCCAAAATGAAAAAAAGGGACAAATTTAGGGGGTCGCATATGCATTAAGCCTTGAATATTTAGGTAACAATAAAATTTGAATTAAAAATCAATTGTTTCGTTGTTAAGAGTTCCGTAAAATTTGCACGATTTTGTTCCCTATTCGTATAGTTGTCCGATCTTCTAAGATTTTAAATTTTTTAAAATTCTATAAAACATGCTTTTTTGGTTCCTTCTTTTTAGCAAAGGTACTTCCAGAAAAATATAGGCAACAGATAACACGTTATGTGGCTCCTTCTTTGTAGCAACTAAAACCCAACACGTTATGTGGCTCCTTCTTTGTAGCAACTAAAACCCAAGTTTTTTTTTTTTTTTATTACTTTATATTTTAAATTATAGTATCTACTAATCCAAATCAACTCAAAGCAGTTTAGTTTTTTGAATTTGAAATTAATTACACCTATTCTAAAAATTTATCATTATAAAGATATGACCTCAAATTTAGGGACGGGGTCTTCCTCCCATATATATATATATATATATATTCAACCTATTCTATTTCAATTTTAATTTTAACTTCTTAATGGAAAAAAAATAATGGGACAGTTTTAAAACCAGCAAATTGAAAAATAAATGCAGAGAAACCTACTGATAAAGGGTCATGCACGTTCTATCTGATAGAGTAGTTACAGTTTCATTTTAATTTTAAATTTGAGTTTATCCAGTTTTTTTAATCTATTTAAATTTGAATGGAGATACAATTTTTTTTTAAAAAACACTTAGAAACCATGTAAAATATCCTACAAGTGTGGAGCAACAGTTGTAGTTGCATTATTATTGCACCACGTCCCCATTTCGTTGCACGATCACACACAGACACACACACATCATTCTCTACACAAACACACACACAAATGCAATTTTTTTTCTTTTTCATTTGTTGCTTTTTTTCCTTCTGATCTTTTTACTTAACCTATGTTTAAAAGCCAAGATTTTATAGAGTTGTTTACTATTCAAAAATCTCCAACTTATTGTTGGTTTATGTTGTAGAAACTAAAGAAGACTTCTTCAAAAGGCGGGTTTGCCAACGTAGCTATAGAAATGGAGAAATAAGATCATTATGGATAAAGGAGATGTAGAAGATTAGAGCAGGAAATTGATCGAATGGGGTAAGCCAATAACACCTACACATGAAAGCAACAAGTTTTTAAGTTGTTTACTCTGATTTCTACTATCAAAACTGACCTATTCTTTCGTTTTTACTGGAAAGTTTATAGATTTCTTGCCACCTTTGAAGGTTCTTTAGGTTTTGAAGGAAGAATGAAATGTGCAAGCCTGATCAGTGCATGAGTGAATTTTTTATTTCTCTATGTGAAGAAGCCAAATAGATCAGGTTAACTTCTAACTTTTTGTACATACGGTCTTTTTGCAATATTATTGGTTTTTCAAAGTCTTTGGATATATGAAATATTTGCAACATCAAATTTTCCCATCTTAGATCATGACAATTTTTTCATTGCAATGCATTTTTACGCATTACTTCAAGCCTTTAATTCAATATATATATCTTGATACGATATTAACATGACAAGTTGGATTACCTATATCTTAACCTATTAAATTAATAATCATAAGGCTAAGATTTAAAAAAAATAAAAATTAATGAAATCTTACAAGATAAGAGTATATTTTGTAAATACTAAAGAATTACACGATATGATATTTAAAAATAAATAACTCAAAATAACTTAAGATGTGTGTTAATATATGGTTTAAAAACATAACTATAGAAATGGAGAAATAAGATTATTATGGAAGAATGAGATGTGGAAGATTAGAGCAAGAACTTGAACAGGGTGAGCCTACAACACCTACACATGAAAGCAACAAGTTTTTAAATAATTTACTCTGATTTTTACTATCAAAACTGACCTAGGTGCTTTAGGTTTTCGAGCAAGAATGAAATATGCAAGCCTTATCAGTGCGTGAATGATTTTTTTTTATTTCTCTATGTTAAGAAGCCAAGTAAATCAGGTTAACTTCTAACTTTTTGTACATACAGTCTTTTTGCAATATTACTGGTTTTCCAAAGTCTTTGGATATATGAAATATTTGCAGCATCAAAATTTCCTGTCTTAGATCATGACATTTTTTTTCATTGCAATGAGTTTTTACGCATTACTTCAAGTCTTTAATTCAATATCTTGATACGATATTAACATGAGAAGTTGAATCACCTATATCTTAGCCTATTAAATGGATAATCATAAGGCTAAGAATTTTTTTTTTAAAAATAAATGAAATCTTACAAGATAAGAGTATATTTTTTAAATACTAAAGAATTACATGATATGATATTTAAAAATAAATAACTCAAAATAACTTAAAATGTGTGTTAATATATGGTTTAAAAACAAATAAAATCAATTGTGATTTGTACAAAAGAACTTAAGTTAGGTCTGTGTTACATACTTAATATTTTAAAACATAAATAATTTTAAGCATAGAAAAGATTTCTCGAAAAGCAAGTAAACGATGTGGTTACACTTAAAAAGTTGTTAACCGTTGATTAAATAAATGGGATTTAAATGTTGATTTTTGTTGTTCACTCTGTAAATGCAGGATGAATACATGGAACACTTATTTGTTCAATGTGAATTTACAACGAGAGTATGGCTAAACTTGTCACGACCCAGCTCCGTGGGCCGCGACTGATGTCCTACTTGGACACCCCAAACAGACGTATAGACTAACTCGCTATACTTTTATCTAACTCAAACTTTCATATTAATGATCTCAAACAGATTAAAAAGCAAATATTATATTAAGCGATCGCGCGTGCAAAAATTATCATATCATAGTCAAAAGGGGCGGCGGAATACTCATCGCCGAACAGATATACACACATATACAAAGTACGGGCCATTTAGGCCGCATCCAAATTTGATAGATTGGCGGAATATACATCGCCAGATACATACACATGTACAGACAATTAGGCCGTAATAACAAACGGGACAGCATTAAGACGCAGATCATAAACGAACGAACGCACACATGACCCATGACCCACATGTATGACTACAGGCCTCTACAAATCAAAACAGAACATATGACGGGACAGGGCCCCGCCGTACCCCAAATAATCAAATATACAAAAGCGTATACATCACAGAAGATATGTACCAATATATGGGCTCCGGATCGAAAGGAGCACTCTGTAATAGCAGAATGTGTGGCCTACACTGGCAGATCACGAACCTCTGTACCTGCGGGCATGAAACGCGACCCCGAAAGGGGGTCAGTACGAAAGATGTACTGAGTATGTAAAGCATAAAGTGCGGAAATCCAAACCATAACTGAAGTGAAAGGTACAGAGAGAGAATGCCAGATCAATATATATATCAAACCTGTACTGAAGACATATGTACATAATGCAAACAGAAATCATGCATAAGGCTCAGGAACGTGGTCACCACTCCGACGCTGGTGCCACACACAGCATACTCCAGAAGGTTTCAAATCTCCGTACACCCCGAACACAACATATCATATCATCAAACATATCGTATCATCAAACATATCATAAGCCATATCACAAAGATAACTCCATAAACGGAACCCGGCCTATGGCGAGGTCTCGGAACCGTAACACGGATACTGCCGAATTTATCATAGAGCGCACGATCACAAATCGGCCCGGGAACCGGCGAACGATATCATAGTAATAGGCACGAGCAGAGTAGTGCGGAAACCATATGCATATACACCATTAAATCCCATGACTCGACCAATAAATACACATATATATCTATTGAGTTCAGAAGGTTCAAAATAAGTATCGAGTCTGTCGGAATTAGTATACAAAAGATATGAGCCTTTAAATTTACAAAACTTTCGAAAAAATACTTCATAAACCATTTTCTGAAAATTTAGTATCGTTCACATTTAGGAGCTTTCAAATAACTTATGGAGCAAATCAAACGGAGCCTTAAATTCATAGGCAAAGGTCCCCTCTTTATATCATACCAAGGTGGATTAAGTAAGACAACGAAGGAAGTCTCGGGACTAGTGGGCCCACCTCGGGTCAAGTCGAGGTGGCGGACATAAATTACGAACATTAGACTCTATGGAGTCATCCATATAAGTTTCAAAACGATTCTATCACGTTTGTACAAAATGTGGATGTTCGAATAGTTTTCCAACAAAACATAAGAATTATAATTCAATTACATTGAATGAATAGTACCTAAAATCAGACTCGGATTTCTAAGAACAGAATTGCCCCCGAGGCTCAAATCTCAACCTAGTATATCTAGGACATGCCAAAAGAAGAAGAGGGATAGCTTTACATACCTTTTCCGTCTCCTATACATCTCCAAAATCAAGTCTCAAGTTCGCCAAAATCTACAATTTAGTCACATTTACCAAATGTAATCTATAGCTTCTAAAAATTCAACTTAAGTTCATATTTATCTACCGAAATTTCGGCAGCATTTCCCCTATAAATTCAACATCCCCGAGACTTAGCTCGGCCACAATATCAACAACAATAACCACAACAATAATAACAATCATCAAAATCACAACAAAACGCATTCTAACATAATTTTCCCTACCTTTCCACATAATGTAACTCTTCCATTCTAACTTCACACCATCCAACTAATATCAACATTTTTCCATATTCATTAATTAACTCAAGATTACTCAAATATATTTCAATAACATTTCAAGTAACACTCAAGGAGTCAAGCAATTCCGCCAATTCCATATTCTATCCAAAACTTCAACAAATGTGACGGAACTACCAAATCACCTTGTTTTCTTCCAAGTTCATTAACAACAACCATAATTCACATTTAGAATCTTACTTCCATAATTACATAAAAAAAAATCATATAAAAATCCCATAATTTCCCATAACAACATACAACCGATTTCAATACTAACTCCAATCATTAAACCTTTATTTACGTCACAAAGGTCACAACGACACAATTAACACGCTAAATAAATTTCATTTCATCTCTTCACTTCATCAACATGGCATACGGCCAAACACCTACTCACACACATACACGGCCACACACACACACTCCACAATTCCACAATTCTCATCTAATTCAAATCATTATAACATATACACTTATTCCATAACTTAAAAGGATGAAATTCTTAAAAATTCTTACCTATTCTTCAATTTTCCACTTGCTACAAACGTCGTCCTTTCGCTAAACTAATTATACCACGTCGGAGAGCGCCTTGAACTTGTTAAGAATTCAAGAAGAACAAGATTCTTGGATGAAAGCTAAGGGACTTGGAATTTTTTTTTTCTTTTTTTGTTGTTCGGCCGAATGGCCTTCAAATTGTTGGTCTCTCCTTGTTTGTTTTTCTTGAAGCTTCTTGAGGATTAATTAGATGAAGGACCTGTTATATATTAGTTGGTCACATGATTAATCACATGACCAACTCATGTTGTGGCTTGAACTTAAGGCTTGGCCGGCCACCCCATACATATTGGGCCTCATTTTCTTTAATTTTTTTTAGCCCAATTGGTTATCATTCTTGTTTTGTAATTCCCGAGACTAATTTCCAAAATTCCAATTTTTGCCCTTAGCCTTCCTCCGTATTTCCGCGTCCACATTCCTTTCATAAACAACACACATATATCAACTAGAATCAAAATATGGCCTTATTCCTTATAAGTCACAATTATTCCAAAATTTTCGAATATGTGGAAATACGGGATATAACACCCTCCCCCCCTTAGAACATTTGTCCTCGAATGTTGAATTAGCCTTATAGGGTCTCACAAACATGGCGGGGGAGTTTCTCTGTATGAGTAGCACACATAAATCTTTTGTCAATCAATATAACAGATTTAGAAATTCAAATTACCTGTAAGTATAGGGAACAAGCGAGGATACCTCCTCTTCATTTCGTCCTTTGCTTCCCAGGTCGTTTCTTCTCCATTATTGTTTCGCTATAAAACCTTAACAGAGGGTATGTCCCCGGGTATGCAACCTCCTCACCTGACAATTCAGAATGGCTACAGGTTGCTTCTCACAAGACAATTCCTCCGTCATCTGAATGTCATCTACTAGAAATATTTTAGAAGGGTCACCAACACCTTTACGGAGCACGGATACACGGAATATCGGATATTCTGACTCCGGATCAGATGGTAAGTCTAGCTTATAGGCGATCTCGCCTACTTTTCAAATAGTCTGATACGGTTTGATATACCGCGGACAGAGCTCACCCTGTTTACCGAACCTCATCACACACTTCATAAGTGACACCTTCAAAAATAGCCAGTCATCAATCTGGAATTCTAACGGTTGGCGTCGTTTATCCGCATATGATTTCTGTCAACTCTGGGTCGCCAATAGTCGCCCTCGAATCAGTTTCACTTTGACAATTGCTCGCGAAATCACATCTGGACCAATTAATTAGTTTCGTCCACATCGAACCAACCAATCGGAGATCTGCATTTTCTGCCATATAAGGCTTCGTATGATACCGTCTGGATGTTGGAACGATACCTATTATTATTATAAGTAAATCCAATTAACGGTAATGACCACTTCCACTGTCCTTGAGTCAATAACATAGACCGGTGGCATATCTTCTCAGTGTCTGACTAGTACGCTCGGCCTGTCCGTCGGACCGAGGATAACATACTGTGCTACAACTCACCTGAGTTCTCAATCCTTCCTGGGGCGGTCCCTAGAAGTTAGTCGTAAGCTGAGCACCTCTATCAGTAATAATAGATACAGGGATCCCGTGAAGTCTTATCATCCCTCTAATATACCATCTGGTATAATCCTCGGCCGAATAAGTAGTTCTATCCGGAAGGAAATGGGTTGATTTCGTCAATCTTTGACAATAATCCAAATAGAATCGTACCCGTGTAGAGTGCGCGGTACACCTATAATGGATTCCATGTTAATCGTTTCTCATCTCCAAACTGGAATTTTCATTTCCCGAAGAAATCCACTGAGCTTTTGATGCCCGATCTTGACTTGCTGGCAATTGACCAACGAACTCTGCAGTGTCTCTTTTCATACCGTCCTTACCCATATAAACATTTAAAATCGTAATATATTTTAGTGGACCCAAGATGAACAAAATATTGAGTATCGCACTTCGCTCATAATTGGTCGCTGCAGCCCTGCAGCGTCAGACACCCATGATCTACCTCTGTATTAGAATGGGATCCTCAAACTGACGCCGTTTCGCCTTTTTTTTTTTCATAATCGACGATTCAGCAACTTCTCGGACAGAAACCCCCAATATTTCCAGAATCGTCCAAACGAACTCTACTTAACTAACTGATGAATTTCACGAACCAATTCCTCCTTTCTGGATGCACACTGGTCAATTTGCCCATAGGTTTGCGACTAAGTGCGTCTGCCACAACTTTAGCTTTTCTAGGGTGATACAGAATATCGACGTCATAATCTTTCAATAATTCAAACCATCTTCCTTATCGCAAATTCAGCTTCTTTTTGCTTAAAATATACTGGAGACTCTGATGGTCTATACAATTATCAGCGTGGACTCCATATAATAATGCCGCCATAATTCATGGCGTATCTCCTCGGGTTTCATGTGATTAGCGGTCCATGAACTATTTTTCTAGTATCTAACAAACCTCTTTCTTTCCTTCAAAGATTTCCAAACTACCAAGCACTGGTATTCCTATTACGATAATCGTTATTATCCGAAATATTCGTGGAGTCTGATAATCCTCTCCATTACTCTTTAGGAACCTAGCTCGCAGCCATTCTCTTGCCTTTATTATTATTCCTTAAAACATATTACTGCGTACTTATGTACAACATCCTTTTTACCCGATAGGGGGAATTAAATCATGACATAAACGTATCACAATTCATATTGGCGAAAAGCGGTTTCTTAAGGCGTCTTTCATTCTTTCCTTTCTTGACATCTAAAAATATTGTAATGCCGTTTTAAGTCTAACGTAATACATTCTCCCCCCCCCCCTTTTTAAGGGGGCTGTACTTACACCATATCCATGCCTTTTCCTTACAATCTATAACTTGATTTGCCCCGCACGAGACTTTAATAAAATCATGAGGCGATGAGAACTCTCGATCACATAGTACAAAATCTTATCTAATAGCTGGTCCTCGAATAACGTAATTAATGTAGAAATTTATCTTTTAGTAATCATATTCTTCCTCGTTGGCAGATTCGGCTAAGTTATCCCCTCTTTCACACCCGTTCCTTATCTGTCGTTCCGCTTTCTCGATATTTGCATTTCTTGATATTCACATAATTCATCGTTCCATACCATGGGTTTTCCTTTTGCCCTGCACTATTACATTCCAGTTCCTTTTTACGAATAATTTCGTGCTTTGCCCGTCGACTCTTTTTGAGGCTCTGCTTAATTACGTTTCTTACTTTCAACTTTTCTGACGTTCTGATCTCCTTATGTTCTACTCAATTACTCTCTTTTCTTTCCAAATATCGTTGTATTAGAATTTTCCAATGTCAACCTGGAACAAAATCAATATCAGTTTATCTCGTAACATCTATCCCACACCCTTCACTTTGTCTCATAAATCCTGTCCACTTAATATCTTCCATATATTACAACACTAGCTATTAGGGTTCACCCATCGATCGACATAGTCATAAAAGGGGAGTCCTACACATACATATACATATATATTTCTGTCATTTCTTTTACAAGACATTTCCAATCGCTTGTCCCAACTTACTCTAATTTTAGAGCTGCGTTGCTTCTCTTCCTTTTTCACCAATCTAATCCGTCGCAACTCACGCGACCTCTATAAAGTTGCTAACCATTCCGGATACTCCAATTTCCTTTAGATTACCCCAAATTTCCTATTTGTCTCTCATATCTATATTTGTGAAAATTTTAGTACATTTCCCAGGGGGTCACCCATCCCAGAATTGCTCTGGCCCTAGCACGCTTAACCTTAAAACTTTAATGCATTCAAGTGCGTTAAGGCCGGTATAATCGCATCAACTGCCCCGCACGACCTTTGTCACGTAATTTAAGATAAGCCGGGGTCTTAACAATTTTCCAAAACGTTCTCGTAGCGGGTCCCACTCCGATCTAGAGAGGATTCTTTTACTTTTCTGACCATATAGGTACTATGTCGCCCCTTATCTAAGTCCTCAATACTTACTTTCGTCTATATATCTCATTCTACACAACCCACAAATTTAAATTTTTATTCCACAAATTCCAACTCCAATCAATCGTCGGGAACTGGTAAAATATTTCTGTAAGGCTCTCTCCAACCACTAGCAGAAGGAAACTAAAGTCCGACAAACATTGCAGAACTTCTTAGTACTTAATTCACATAATTACCTCCATATATATATATATATATAGATTACTATTATTTGGGTCGTAAGCGAACCATTTAATTCCCGACTGCTTGTCACATACTTTGTATTTTCCAATGAGGTGAACTTAGTCACTGGACATTTTTGCCCTTCAACATAGGCTTTTCTAAAGCAAAGTGTGGTCGGAACGTATTTTGGTCCGTTTAAATAAATTGCAAATTTGCTGCTCACATATACTTTCTCGAAATAAAATTTCCCAAACAAGGATGATACTTCTTACGAATGACATGGAGGGTATCTCTTAAACTTTAATCCAACATAATAGATTTACTCTATCGGTATCGACTTTCAAGACATGTTAAGAACTTACATCTCATTTTCCTTTTTATAATTTTGGAAAAATTTGGGCAGAGGTTCCTCTATATTTCTTACTATCCCAAAACCTGCACGCAGGAAATACCAACAATGCCTCACAGGGCCAACATATATACGTACGTATCATATCGTAGCATAGCCACACAGGGCTAACAATTTCAAGTAAAAACATGAATATGTCGGGACTTACCTTACATACATAACTCAAATGGCACCGGTGGCATTTTCCTATTTTCTTTCCTTTTCGATTTTCAACTTTATATTTCAATCATACTTCAAATGACTTCCCCAACATACATCTTTCATACCATTGCTTACCTGTGTACTGTATAGCTTCCAATATCATCAATCACTGTCTTCTGTCGATACCGTCCTTCGGCTGAAATCAAAGGTTAGTAGGAAGGAATTCGTTTCCTACGGCTGGCTCTATCGCACGATCTAAGATCCAAAGAAAGGTAACACCCTAAATGTCCTGTAGCCTCCTGTTTATAGATGTGGTGCACGACACACCGATAAACAAGACTCTACGAGACACGGCCTGTAGACATTCCGAGGACAAACCGCTCTGATACCACTTTTGTCACGACCCAGCTCCGTGGGCCGCGACTGATGTCCTACTTGGACACCCCAAACAGACGTACATACTAACTCGTCATATTTTTTATCTAACTCAAACTTTCATGTTAATTATCTCAAACAGATTAAAAGCAAATATTATCTTAAGCGGTCGCGCGTGCAAAAAATTATTATATCATAGTCAAAAAGGGGCGGCGGAATACACATCGCCGAACGATATACACACATATACAAAGTACGGGCCATTTAGGCCGCATCCAAATCGATAGATTGGCGGAATATACATCGCCGGATACATACACATGTACGTACAATTAGGTCTTGGCCATAATAACAAACGGGACCACATTAAGACGCAGATCATAAACAACGTACACACACATGACCCATGACCCACATGTATGACTACAGGCCTCTACAAATCGAAACAGAAACATATGACGGGACAGGGCCCCGCCGTACCCCAAATAATCAAATATACAAAAGCGTATACATCACAGAAGATATGTACCAATATATGGGCTCCGGATCGAAAGGAGCACTCTGTAATAGCAGAATGTGTGGCCTACACTGGCAGATCACGAACCTCTGTACCTGCGGGCATGAAACGCAGCCCCCGAAGAAAGGGGGTCAGTACGAAAGATGTACTGAGTATGTAAAGCATAGAGTGCAGAAATCCAAACCATAACTGAAGTGAAAGGTACAGAGAGAGAATACCGGATCAATATATATATCAAACCTGTACTGAAGACATATGTACATAATGCAAACAGAGATCATGCATAAGGCTCAGGAACGTGGTCACCACTCCGACGCTGGTGCCACACACAAGATACCCGTAAGGTTTCAAATCTCCGTACACCCCGAACACAACATATCATATCATCAAACATATCGTATCATCAAACATATCATAAGCCATATCACAAAGATAACTCCATAAACGGAACCCGGCCCTATGGCGAGGTCTCGGGAACCGTAACACGAAGATACCGCCGAATTTATCATAGTGCGCACGATCACAAACCGGCCCGGGAACCGGCGAACGATATCATAGTAATAGGCACGAGCAGAGTAGTGCGGAAACCATATGCATATACACCATTAAATCCCATGACTCGACCAATAAATACACATATATATCTATTGAGTTCAGAAGGTTCAAAATAAGTATCGAGTCTGTCGGAATTAGTATACAAAAGATATGAGCCTTTAAATTTACAAAACTTTCGAAAAATACTTCATAAACCATTTTCTGAAAATTTAGTATCGTTCACATTTAGGAGCTTTCAAATAACTTATGGAGCAAATCAAACGGAGCCTTAAATTCATAGGCAAAGGTCCCCTCTTTATCATACCAAGGTGGATTAAGTAAGACAAACGAAAGAAGTCTCGGGACTAGTGGGCCCACCTCGGGTCAAGTCGAGGTGGCGGACATAAATTACGAACATTAGACTCTATGGAGTCATCCATGTAAGTTTCAAAACGATCCTGTCACATTTGTGCAAAATGTGGATGTTCGAATAGTTTTCCAACAAAACATAAGAATTATAATTCAGTTACATTGAATGAATAGTGCCTAAAATCAGACTCGGATTTCTAAGAACAGAATTGCCCCCGAGGCTCAAATCTCAACCTAGTATATCTAGGACATGCCAAAAGAAGAGGAGGGATAGCTTTACATACCTTTTTCCGTTCTTACATCTCCAAAATCAAATCTCAAGTTTGCTTCAAAATCTACAATTGGTCATAGTTGCCAAATATAAGTTCAAGCTTCTAAAAATTCAACATAAATTCATATTTGTCTACCGAAATTTCGGCAAGATTTCCCCTATAAATTCAACATCCCCGAGACTTAGCTCGGCCACAATATCAACAACAATAACCACAACAATAATAACAATCATCAAAATCACAACAAAACGCATTCTAACATAATTTTCCCTTCCTTTCCACATAATGTAACTCTTCCATTCTAACTTCACACCATCCAACTAATATCAACATTTTTCCATATTCATTAATTAACTCAAGATTACTCAAATATATTTCAATAACATTTCAAGTAACACTCAAGGATACAAGCAATTCCGCCAATTCCATATTCTATCCAAAACTTCAACAAATGCGACGAAACTACCAAATCACCTTGTTTTCTTCCAAGTTCATTAACCACAACCATAATCCACATTTAGAATCTTACTTCCATAATTATATAAAAATCATATAAAAATCCCATAATTTCCCATAACAACATACAACCGATTTCAATGCTAACTCCAATTATTAAACCTGTATTTACGTCACAAAGGTCACAACGACACAACTAACACGCTAAATAAATTTCATTTCATCTCTTCCCTTCATCAACATGGCATATGGCCAAACACCTACTCACACACACACACAATGCACACACACTCCACAATTCCACAATTCTCATCTAATTCAAATCATTATAACATATACACTTATTCCATAACTTAAAAGGATGAAATTCTTAAAAATTCTTACCTATTCTTCAATTTTCCACTTGCTACAAACGTCGTCCTTTCGCTAAACTAATTATACCACGTCGGAGAGCGCCTTGAACTTGTTAAGAATTCAAGAAGAACAAGATTCTTGGATGAAAGCTAAGGGACTTGGAATTTTTTTTTCTTTTTTTGTTGTTCGGCCGAATGGACTTCAAATTGTCGGTCTCTCCTTGTTTGTTTTTCTTGAAGCTTCTTGAGGATTAATCTCCTCTTATTTTAGTTGGTCACATGATTAATCACATGACCAACTCATGTTGTGGGCTTGAACTTAAGGCTTGGCCGGCCACCCCATACATATTGGGCCTCATTTTCTCTTAATCTTTTTAAGCCCAATTGGTTATCATTCTTGTTTTGTAATTCCCGAGACTAATTTTCAAAATTCCAATTTCGCCCTTAGCCTTCCCCGATGCTTCCGCGTCCACACTCCTCATAAGCAACAACATAGGTATCAACTAGAATCAAAATATGGCCTTATTCCTTATAAGTCACAATTATTCCAAAATTTCTGAATATGTGGAAATACGGGATATAACAAAACTGTTGGTTTGGCTTCACAAACAGAATGTGCGAGTTGCAAATTGGGAGCAGTATTTGCAATGTTCCATCAGCTGTGTTTGGATTGAGAAAAACTTTAGAATTTTGAAAAGAAGAGTAGACATTGGGAATGTATAGCAAAAGAGATAGTTTATGTTTGTTATGTTTGAGCCTCACTAGGTATAAGAACCCAAATGCAAAGACTTAGGCTCTAGGTGAGAAGTTACGATATGAGGTTTTCTGATCTTTTGTTGGTGCTCTATTTTAGATAGTTGGCTTTGATGGCCTTGCTATGGATTTGTAACTATTCCAACGGTGATTATACATCATGTTATATATATATACTAGGTAACGATGGCCCTGTAAAATTGAGAGAATAGAAATTTGTGATTGTATTTCACTGCACTTCTTTTTGTTTACAGCTGATATATTTATACATGTTTTGCTTTATCAGATAATTATGAAAATGAGATAACTATGATACTAAAGGATAACCACTATAATAATTTACAACATAGAATTCTACTTGTGATAAGCTAGAGCAACAGAGAACAAGAGACAGAGAAATATAGGGAACTAACACCTCCCCTCAAGCTGATGGCGGAAGGTAGGGAAGACGCAGCTTGTCACGAAAATAGAGATATGCTTTTGAACCAAATGCTTTGTCGAAATATCGCAAGTTGGTCAGCGCTTGAGATGAATTTTACGACTAAATTGTCGAGATTTACTTGCTCACGAACAAAATGATAATCCAAACTCATGTTTGGTTCGACCATGAAAAATGGGATTCGAAGAAAGGTAAATGGCACCAATGTTGTCGCACCGAGAGTTCTTTGGAAGTGTATTCGAAAATCCAAGCTCCTTAATTAAATAACTGAGCCACAAAACCTCGGATGCGACATTAGCCAATCCTTTATATTCACAGTAGATGAACGAGCCACGGTGGGTTGCTTTTTCGATGACCATGAAATTAAATTAGACCCCATATACACTAGATATCCGCCGGTGGATCGTCTATCATCTAGGGCCAAACCCGACCACTATCCGAGAAACTTTGGAGCCGCAGGTCGAATTTTTTTGAAAGAAAGGACTACGAGAACTGGTGTCGCGCAAGTAACGAAGGACTCGTTTGATTGCTTGCCAATGAACATCCGTTGGACAGTGCATAAATTGGGCAAGATTATTTACTGAGAATGCAATATCGGGATGGGTAAGAGTGAGGTATTAGAGTGCCCCAACGACCTTTCTGTACTGCTCTGGATTTGCAAGAGGACTGCCCATGAATTTGCTTAGGTTCGGTGAGATAACCATCGGTGTGGAGCATGGTTTTGATGTCTGCATTTTTGTTTCAGTTAGAAAATCTTCTACATATTTCTGTTGAGTGAGCAAGAAGCCTTCAGTGTGGGGCTTTACTTCAATGCCCAAGAAATAATGTAGAGCTCCTAAGTCTTTAACAGGAAAGACCTTTTTGATAGAACCAATGAAGCAGTCCAACTTGCTAGGATCTGAACATGTTAACAAGATATCATCAACATAAACAAGAATGTAAAATTTCAGATCACCTTGGCGAGAGAATGAAGAGGAACTCGCGATTTTGATGGAGTGGAAGCCCGATTGGATTAAGAAAGGCGATAGCGATGGAACCAAGCTCGCGAGCTTGTTTGAGGCCATAGAGTGACCGATGTGGTTGCGGCACATAATCCTGATAAGAAGAGTGTGTAAAACCTGTAGGTTTCTCCATGTAAATCTCATCTTCCAGATGTCCATGCAAGAAAGCATTTGATATATCAATTTGTCTTATGGGCTAGTGATGAACCGTCGCTAGCGAAACCACAGTGCGAACAGTGGTAAATTTAATCACAGGGGAGAAAGTCTCTTGGTAGTCGACACCACATTGTTGGGAGTAGCCTTTGGCCACTAAGCGAGCCTTGTACCTATCAATATCACCATTGGATTTCCTCTTGATTCGGAATATCCATTTGTTCCCGATAATATTCTTACCAGGTGGTCGCGAAACTAAAGTCCATGTTTGGTTTTGAAGGAGTGCATTTAGCTCATCTTGCATTGCTTGTCTCCATGCTAGGAATGGTTTTGCTTGCGTTAATGTTTTTTGGCTGCGTATGCAATTAATTTGGACGGAGCTATAGGCGCGGAAGGGACGTCGTTTGGACAATGTGGTAGGACGCAAGATCATTTTATGAGTTCGAGAAGTAGTGTACTGTGAAGGTGGTTGGGGCGGATATTGGTTAGGATCAATGGTGAGATTTAAGGCTCTATTTGTTGTTGGGGTTGAAGATGAGGTAGAAATAGGTGTTTGAATTGATGTAGAGGATGGGGAATGTGATAAATTTTGTTGAGGAGATAAGGGAGCAGAAGGAGAATGATCAATAATAGGATGAGAAGAAGAGGGGAATATGAGAGTCGGAGAGATTAGGATAATTACTGAAGATGGTGTTGAGCGAGTCCAATGAGAGTGTGCTACGGCGGAAACTTGCGGCCAAGGAGTTGCGGCAGTTTCGATTTACGAAGACTTGGCATTTGCGGCGGTATATGGAAAAATCTTTTCTTGAAAACGAACATGCCTAGCTAAGTAAATCCGACTTGTTTGTTTATCAAAGCATCGATGTGCTGCATGTGTGGGACTAAGACCTAAGAATATGCATGGTGTTGTGCAAAATGAGAATTTGTATGAATTGTAAGGTCGTAAAAGTGGAAATACCGCACAACCAAACGGTTTAAAAGCAAGGAAATTTGGCTCCTTTTGAAATAATAAATTGTATGGTGATTTATGCTTAAGAACATTGCTAGGTAAAACATTAATCAACATAGCACTTTGTTCTAAAGCAAAATTCCAAAACTTTAAAGGTAATTTGGCATGTGCAAGTAAAGTGAGAGTGGTATCGACAAGATGTCGAATTTTCCATTCGGCCGTTCCATTTTGTTCATAAGTAGAGAGGCATGCTATGCGATGTTGAATACCAACTGATTGAAAATGTTTGTTAAGTTTCTGATATTCACCTCCCTAATCTGAATATAAAGCTCGAATTTTTGCACCAAACTGCCTTTCAATTAACCTTTCGAAATTTATAAAAATGTTATAAACTTCACTCTTCTGTTTTAAAAAATAAACCCATGTAAAACGAGTAAAATCGTCAACAAATAAAACAAAGTATCGATGACCAAAATGAGATTGAATAGGTGCGGGACCCATACAACGAAAATATTATTTCAAAAGGAGCACGACTTTTATGTTCAACGAAACAAAAGGAATGCGAGATAGTTTGCCTAATAAACAAACGGAACATGGAGTTAATCGACTAGAGACACTAGAAATGCTATTATTCTTAACTAAAGAATTAAATTTCTGAGAATTGGGATGTCCAAGCCGCAAATGCCAATCATCAAGTGTCGGAACAGTTGCTACCATGGCTAGAGTATACAAACCCGATTCACTGGAGCCTTGCATCAACACCTTCCTGGTTTGTTGATCCTTAATCAAGAAAAATTTAGGCCAAAATTCAAAAAAACATGAGTTGTCAGAGGCAAAACGTTGAACAGATAAAAGATTTTTAACGATAGTGGGTACACAGAGAACATTTTTAAGTTGTAGCGGACCATTAGAAGAATGGAGAGAAGCATTACCAGTGTGAGTTATCTGCAATCCTTGGCCATTACCTACATGAAGAAGATCCGAGCCATTGTATTCATTGGTGGCGTTGAGTGATTGGACATCCGGGGTGATGTGATAGTTCGCGGTTGTGTCAGGAAACCACGGCGATTCTTTGTCCTCTTGTGGAATAATGAGCTTGAGGCATAAATGGATGTTGTCTTTGCCGAAGAAAAATTTTGTGCATTGAAATTAGGACGTTGGAAATTCTGAAAAGACTGATTATTAGAGTGGTAACGCCGATGACAGTTTTTGGCCATGTGATTTCGATAGCCACATATTTGGCAAGGACCACGTGATTTCTGATTGTTTCCATTGTTGGTGTTACACCTCGAAAAATTTTTCGTTGATGAACAATGAATAGGCTAATGAAGAACACGAAGTATATGGTGTCTCGATAAGTAAGAAGTAGCGTTTGATGACCTTAAGTAAGATTTCAAAGATATTCGATGTTAGACGAGAAAGGTTGCCAAGAGGAGGCCAATGTATGCGATATGTATCGGAAAGGATTTATGAGTAACGAGTTAATGGTGAATTAAAGAGATTATGAAGGATAGTTATAACATCCCTTAGATTGGTATTGAGGTGTTAGACAAGTGCCAAGAAGGTTCCATAAGGATTGGAGACCAAACGAGTCGACGAAACAAGATCGGAACCACTGGGCATTATACGGCCAGACATACTGGCCGTATAAAATACACGGACCGTATGTCCAGCCGTAGGTTTAGCCCAGAATGGCATGCCTCACTGGACCAAATATACGGTCCAGACATACGGCCCGTGAAAATTATACGGACCGTATGTTGGTCCGTATATTCTGGTCGGGACAAATTCATGTATTTAATGAGGGATCAACTTTTATTTCATTTCATTTCCATTTCACTCCCCTTCTCTATAAAACATCTCTCCACATTTCTCCCACAAGTTTTCAAGTGAATTAGTGCTCAACTTCATCAAACCAAGTGAATCAAGCATAAGAAACCCATTAAAGTTCATCCAAAGCAAGAATCCAAGTGAGGGAAAATCTAGGGTTTTGCTCAAGTGAGGTATTTGCACCCGAGGTTAATTCCTACACTATCTAAGGTAAGTTTTATGATGTTTCAATGTTGTTTAAAGTATTTGGAAGTTGAAACACTTGGATTGCAAAAGAATATAAGAAATGGGTCATGAATGTGCAATAATGCCACTTTTGAGTAGATGTTTGGAATGAGTTATGATTCTCGATACGTTATGAATATGATCATGTTATAAATGATATTGAGAGTATGGAAATCGACATTGTATGTGAATTAACGTATTGTCGAGTTATGACTATGAATGTGGAAAATTGAAGTGAATTGTGAAGTAAGGATAATGTAGATGACTAAAGGCTATTGTGATGATATTGTGAATGTTATTGTTAATGTTTGGGAGTTGATATGTAATACGAGGGAAGTAGTATAAATAAAGGAGATGCTGTCCGAATTTCTCTAGAATTAGTTATGAATGCTAAAGCTACCTATCATCTAATATGAGTATGCACTTCAATGAAGGTAGAACGTGAGCTTTGAAGAAGCACGTACAAGTGATAGAATAGTGGCACAGAAAGGTATGTAAGGCTAACCCTTCTTTCGTAAGGCATGGTTCTTTGGCCAAATGTTCATCTTCTTATGAGTTCATGATACTCTCTAATAATCCTAGCTTGAGAAGCTATTAAGCTTATGATGCTCAATGGTATGATTGTACTAAGTCCACTTATGCGACGAGTGATACTCTACGGATAGAAGGTGATGAATGACGATAGTAAAAAGGCTAAAGATAGATATGAGCTTATATGTATGTGTGGCCATAAGAGGCTATTGTAAACTTCCGAGATTATATGGCCGGGTAGAATATAATGAATATGTATGTGTGCCCATAAGAGGCTATTGTGAACACCGAGCTTATATGGCCGGGTAGAATATAGTAAGTATGTATATATGTATATCTATATAACGACGCGCGCGCACCACTGCAGTTGGGTACGAACAACACTGAGCCTTGGTAGGGCCAGGTACGTGAAACACCGAACCTTCGTGGTCGGGTATGCTATATAAATGCTATGTATATGACATCTATATGAGTACGATTATGCTATGTATATGACATCTATATGAGTACGATTATGCTATGTATATGACATCCATTAAAGTACGAATATGTTAAGACTATGTAAGTGCCAAGTAAGGGCTATGAATATGCAATGTGCATGATATGAATATGAGGGTGAAGATAGATACGAAAGGTAAATGAGCAAGAATATGAAAGTATGTACGCGAATACGCAATAGAAATGGAACGTCCCTATGGGAAGTAGGTAAGTGTTATGATGATGATGTTATTGTCCCCCAGCTTATGTTGTTTCATATGTTATTCATTATGCTTCCATGTTGATATTGATCATGCCTTACATACTCAGTACATTCTTCGTACCGACGTCCTTTTTGTTTGTGGACGCCGCGTCATGCCCGCCGTGTGGCCGGGGGAGATAGACTTGATCCATAGCTGTATTTTCTCAGGGACTACATAGCAGAGCTCCATTTCATTCGGAGCTGCAGCTTTTGGTATAGATTCTTTTGTGCATATATTCATGGGCACGGCGGGGTCCTGTCCCGCCCATATGTTATGTTATGATGTACCTTTCTTAGAGGCTCGTAGACATGGTGTATATGGTTAGATATGTTCGGCCTTGTCGGCCTATATTTTGGGATGTCGTTTTGATCGCCTTGTCGGCGCGTACGTACATTATATGGGCACAAATGTTATCGATGATATAGATATGTTGTTGCCGATGAGATTAGAATGTTGATGAATGAAAAGCATGATTTAGTATGTGGCTCACCTAGATATGATGTGAAAGTATGCTAAGGGGTGCCGGGTGGGATAACGGGGTGCTAGTCGCGGCCCTCGGTTGGGTCGTGACAAAAGTGGTATCGAAACGAGTCCTAGGGTGTGTGTACGAGCCGTGTCTAGTAGAGTCTTGGTTATGGGTGTGTTGCGCGCCACACTTATAAACAAGAAGCTACGGACATTTTAGGAATGAATGACCTTCTTTCTTCATAAGAAATCGTGCGATAGAGCTATGATGTAAGAACTTCTTGTTTCTTAACGATATGTTGTGTATTTCAGAAATGCCCTGTAGAGAAAGGCGTCGGCGGCCCAAAAGGGCAAGACGGTGGCAGAAAAGCGGGCTGAAAGAGCACCGCCACCGGTAGTAGAAGAAAGTGAGTCCCAAAGTGCGGCTCAATCTCAGTCTTCCCGTTCAGGGCCTATATTAGAGGAGCGTGAGGGAGCCTCAGCCCCAGCTCCAGCACCTCCGGCTCCTCCACCGGATGCTTCAGGCCAAGATGTAAAAGCGGCCATTAATTTATTGACTCAATTGGTTGCGGCCCAGACTCAGAGGCCAAGTTCAGGGCAAGGTGATAGGGCTGTTAGTGCAAGAGCCCGTGATTTTATTAGTTTAAATCCTCCGGAATTCTTTGGATCAAAGCCTGATGAGGACCTTCAGAATTTCATTGATGGCATGTTGAGGACGCTTCGGTTGATACATGCTTCAGATACCCAGTCGGTGGAGCTAGCGTTCTATATATTGAGGGATGTTACGGTCCATTGGTACACGGTTTGGATGGCTTCACGGGGAGCCAATGCACCTCCCTCGGTATGGCAAGAGTTTGTAGATGCATTCCTTCAACATTATTTGCCCCCAGAAGTTCAGCGAGCTAGAGCCGATAAGTTCCTAAATTTAAGACAAGGGAGCATGAGTGCTATAGAGTATAGTCTCCGCTTCAACTCCTTGGCTAGGTATGCTTCGGCCATGGTAGCGGATATGGGTGATCGAGTACACAAGTTTGTGAAAGGCCTAGGGCCACACTTGATGGATAGATGTTTGACTGCGTCCCTTCAGGATAATATGGATATTGCACGTATCCAAGCCCATGCTCAGAATCTAGAAGAAAGCTTACAGCAACAAAGAAGTGAGCATGATAGAGGGCATAGCAAGAGAAAAGGGCTAGATCTTCGGGTCCGATGAATGAGTATAGAGGTGGGCACAGACAGCAGTCTTCTAGACATTCAGGCTATTCTATGACTAGTGCGCCTTCACGGTATTCAGGCCAGAGATTTGATAGATCTACTCATCCCGGGCCGAGTCAGAGCTTTTTGGGATCTCAGTTTAGAGGTGATTCGGGTCAGGCGAGGCCACCCGTACCACGATGCTCCCAGTGTGGGAAGTTACATTGGGGTCAGTGCAGATTGGGCTCAGAGGGTTGCTATTCATGTGGTCGGCCAGGCCATATTATGCGTGATTGCCCCTCCGTTAATGGCAAAGGTAGGACCCAGCCTTCAGGGTCAGTGGCTGGATCTTCGGCATCTATGCGCCTTATGGGGCCGAGTTCACACGCGCCGGTCGGCCGTGGTAGAGGCGAGGGGGAGAGTCCCCGATTCTAGCGATCCTCAGCACCGTATTTATGCTTTGGCTGGACGCCAAGATCTTGAGTCTTCTCCCGATGTTGTCACAGGTATATTATCGGTACTTTCTCATGATGTATATGCTTTGATAGATCCCGGATCCACATTGTCATATGTTACTCCATATATTGCGGGTCGGTTTAGAATCAAACCGGAGTCGATTAAGCCTTTTGGGGTGTTGACACCCGTTGGTGAATCGGTAATAGCTAGCCGAGTATATAGAAATTGTGTAGTTATGATTTGTGGTCGCCGTACCATGATTGACTTGCATGAGTTAAAGATGGTGGATTTTGATGTTATTATGGGTATGGATTGGTTGGCTTCTTGCTACGCCAATGTTGATTGTAGAATGAAAATGATTCGTTTCCAATTCCCGGGAGAACCAGTTTTAGAATGGAAAGGAAATACGGCATCACCAAAGGGTAGGTTTATTTCCTATCTAAAGGCAAGGAAAATGATTACAAAAGGTTGCATTTATCATCTAGTGCGAGTTCAAGATGTAGAAGCTGAACCGCCAACTTTTCAGTCAGTTCCTGTAGTGAATGAATTTCCGGATGTATTCCCGGAAGAGCTCCCAGGCCTTCCTCCCGAGCGGGAGATTGATTTTGCTATTGATGTGTTGCCAGACACTAAGCCTATATCTATTCCTCCTTATAGAATGGCTCCCGCAAAATTGAAAGAATTGAAGGAGCAATTGAAAGACTTGCTTGAGAAAGGCTTTATTAGGCCTAGTTCATCCCCGTGGGGAGCACCCGTACTGTTTGTCCGAAAGAAAGATGGCTCATTGAGAATGTGCATTGATTATCGGCAATTGAACAAAGTGACAATTAAGAATAAATACCCTCTTCCAAGGATCGATGACTTGTTTGATCAATTACAAGGTGCCAAATGGTTTTCCAAGATAGATTTGAGATCCGGGTATCATCAAGTGAGAGTGAGGGAGAAAGATATCCCTAAGACAGCCTTCAGAACAAGATATGGCCATTTTGAGTTCCGGGTGATGTCATTTGGGCTGACTAATGCACCGGCAGTGTTTATGGATTTAATGAATGATGTGTTCAGACCCTTTCTAAATTTATTCGTGATCGTGTTCATCGATGACATCTTGGTGTATTCCAGATCCGAGGCCGAACATGCGGATCCTTTTGCGTCTTTGTCCTCGAGTTCTTCGGACTCGAGAGTTGTTTGCAAAATTTTCTAAGTGTGAGTTCTTGTTGAACTCGGTGACATTTCGGGGCACATTGTTTAGTCGATGGTATTCAGGTAGATAGCCAAAAGATTGAGGCCGTAAAGACTTGGCCAAGGCCAACAACTCCTACGGAGGTACGTAGCTTTCTGGGCTTAGCAGGATATTACAAGAGGTTTGTTGAAGGTTTTTCTTCTATTTCCGCACCACTTACAAAGCTGACCCAGAAATCAGCAAAGTTTCAATGGACGGATGCTTATGAACGTGGTTTCCAAGAGCTAAAAGACAGATTGACTTCTGCGCCAGTCCTGGCACTTCCAGAGGGATTGGAAGGTTATGTTGTTTATTGCGATGCTTCAGGCGTTGGGCTAGGCTGTGTATTAATGCAACATGGCAAGGTGATTGCATATGCTTCAAGGAAATTAAGAAAACATGAAAAGAATTATCCAACTCATGATCTTGAATTGGCTGTAGTGATTCATGCATTAAAGATATGGAGACATTATTTATATGGTGTGCATGTAGATATTTATACAGATCATAAGAGCCTTCAGTGTATCTTCAAGCAAAAAGAGTTGAATTTGCGGCAACGACGATGGTTAGAATTGTTAAAAGATTATGATGTCGATGTCCTATATCACCCCGGAAAGGCAAATGTTGTGGCTGACGCTCTTAGCCGCAGATCTATGGGAAGTTTATGTGATGTACAATCAGAAAAACAAGAAATGACTCGTGAGCTCCAGCAGCTAGCTAGCCTAGGAGTCCGAGTAGTGGACTCAGGCAGCAGGGGAGCCACCATCCAGAACACAGCAGTTTCGTCGCTGGTGGTAGAAGTGAAAGAGCGACAATACGAAGATCCCATGCTAGTGCAGTACAGAGATACACTCCCTCAGAAAGAGGAGTCATCATTTGAGATCACAGGAGATGGAGTCCTCCGATGCCGAGGCAGGTTATGTGTTCCTAATGTGGCAGGTCTACGCCACCAAATATTGAGAGAAGCTCATTGTTCCCGTTATTCTATCCACCCCGGAGCAACGAAAATGTATAATGATCTTAAATCCATGTATTGGTGGAATGGGACGAAGAAAGATATAGCGAATTTGTAGCTCAATGTCCCAATTGTCAACAAGTGAAAATAGAGCACCAAAAGCCGGCGGATTTGTTGCAAGCTATAGAAATCCCAACTTGGAAGTGGGAAGTGATTAACATGGACTTTATTACGGGTTTACCCCGTTCTCGACGTAAGTATGATTCCATATGGGTGATTGTGGATAGACTCACCAAGTCAGCTCATTTCTTGCCAGTCAGAACGACGTATGTAGCAGAAGATTACGCAAGGCTCTATGTTAAAGAGATAGTGCGACTTCATGGTGTTCCAGTATCTATTATCTCCGATAGAGGCACTCAGTTTACGGCTAATTTTTGGAAGTCCTTCCAAGAGGGCTTGGGGACTCATGTGAGCCTTAGCACGGCATTTCATCCACAGACTGATGGACAAGCTGAACGTACCATTCAGACTCTCGAGGATATGTTACGAGCTTGTATGATAGATTTTGGAGGAAGTTGGGATAATCATTTGCCACTCATTGAATTTGCTTACAATAATAGTTATCATTCTAGTATTCAAATGGCACCGTATGAAGCCTTATATGGGCGAAAGTGTAGATCCCCAATTGGGTGGTTTGAAACAGGGGAGGCTAAACTGATAGGGCCGAAATTGGTCCAGAAAGCCATAGAGAAAGTCAAGCTTATACAAGATTGGTTGTTAGCGGCCCAAAGTCGTCAAAAGTCCTATGCGGATAATCGTCGAAGGAACCTAGAGTTCCAAGTCAAAGATTGGGTATTCTTGAAAGTGTCGCCACTGAAAGGCGTTATGAGATTTGGCAAAAAGGGAAAGCTTAGTCCCCGGTATATTGGGCCCTATGAAATTGTGCGCAAAGTAGGCAAGGTGGCTTACGAATTAGATTTACCTCCTGATTTGGAGTCAGTCCATCCAGTTTTCCATGTCTCGATGCTACGTAAATGTATTGGAGATCCTACTAGGATCGTCCCATTAGATGATGTTCAAGTAACAGAAGAGTTAGCGTATGATGAAAAACCCATTGCCATATTAGATAGGCAAGTACGGAGGCTTAGAAATAAAGAAGTGGCCTCAGTTAAAGTTTTGTGGAGAAATAATAATCGAGACCAAATGACCTGGGAAGCGGAATAAAGCATGAAATCCAAGTATCCGCACCTATTTTAGCCCCTAGAAGAGGGCCAAGACGAGACGTCAAGATCATAAGGTATGTATGCTTTCCTTTTATGTATTTGGGTCGTGTGTGGCCATGTTATATTGCTATTATGTTGTGGCCCTGTGAAGCATTGATATTATGGGTTGTTGTGACAGGGCGGTAGTGCCATATTATAGGGGAAACTCTGGCGAAATTTTTGTAGAATCCCCGAGTGCTTAACATTCGAGGACGAATGTTCTTAAGGGGGGAAGAATGTTACACCTCGGAAAATTTTCCGTTGATGAACAGTGAATAGGCTAATGAAGAACATGAAGTATATGGTGTCTCGATAAGTAAGAAGTAGCGTTTGATAACCTTAAGTAAGATTTCAAAGATATTCGATGTTAGACGAGAAAGGTTGCCAAGAGGAGGCCAATGTATGCGATATGTATCGGAAAGGATTTATGAGTAACGAGTTAATAGTGACTTAAAGAGATTATGAAGGACAGTTATAACGTCCCTTAGATTGGTATTGAGGTGCTAGACAAGTGCCAAGAAGGTTCCATAAGGATTGGAGACCAAACGAGTCGACGAAAACAAGGTCGAAACCACTGGGCATTATACGGCCAGACATACTGGCCGTATAAAATACACGGACCGTATGTCCAGCCGTAGGTTTAGCCCAGAATGGCATGCCTCACTGGACCAAATATACGGTCCATACATACGGCCCGTGAAAATTATACGGACCGTATGTTGGTCCGTATATTCTGGTCGGGACAGATTCATGTATTTAATGAGGGATCAAGTTTTATTTCATTTCATTTTCCATTTCACTCCCCTTCTCTCTAAAACATCTCTCCACATTTCTCCCACAAGTTTTCAAGTGAATTAGTGCTCAACTTCATCAAACCAAGTGAATCAAGTATAAGAAACCCATTAAAGTTCATCCAAAGCAAGAATCCAAGTGAGGGAAAATCTAGGGTTTTGCTCAAGTGAGGTATTTGCACCCGAGGTTCATTCCTACACTATCTAAGGTAAGTTTTATGATGTTTCCATGTTGTTTAAAGTATTTGGAAGTTGAAACACTTGGATTGCAAAAGAATATAAGAAATGGGTCATGAATGTGCAATAATGCCACTTTTGAGTAGATGTTTGGAATGAGTTATGATTCTCGATACGTTATGAATATGATCATGTTATAAATGATATTGAGAGTATGGAAATCGACATTGTATGTGAATTAACGTATTGTCGAGTTATGACTATGAATGTGGAAAATTGAAGTGAATTGTGAAGTAAGGGTAATGTAGATGACTAAAGGCTATTGTGATGATATTGTGAATGTTATTGTTGATGTTTGGGAGTTGATATGTAATACGAGGGAAGTAGTATAAATAAAGGAGATGCTGTCCGAATTTCTCTAGAATTAGTTATGAATGCTAAAGCTACCTATCATCTAATATGAGTATGCACTTCAATGAAGGTAGAACGTGAGCTTTGAAGAAGCACGTACAAGTGATAGAATAGTGGCACAGAAAGGTATGTAAGGCTAACCCTTCTTTCGTAAGGCATGGTTCTTTGGCCAAATGATTCATCTTCTTATGAGTTCATGATACTCTCTAATAATCCTAGCTTGAGAAGCTATTAAGCTTATAATGCTCAATGGTATGATTGTACTAAGTCCCTTAGGCGACAAGTGATACTCTACGGATAGAAGGTGATGAATGACGATAGTAAAAAGGCTAAAGATAGATATGAGCTTATATGTATGTGTGGCCATGAGAGGCTATTGTAAACACCGAGCTTATATGGCCGGGTAGAATATAATGAATATGTATGTGTGCCCATGAGAGGCTATTATGAACACCGAGCTTATATGGCCGGGTAGAATATAGTAAGTATGTATATATGTATATCTATATAACGATGCGCGCACACCACTGCAGTTGGGTACGAACAACACTGAGCCTTGGTAGGGCCAGGTACGTGAAACACCGAACCTTCGTGGTCGGGTATGCTATATAAATGCTATGTCTATGCCATCTATATGAGTACGATTATGCTATGTATATGAAATCTATATGAGTACGATTATGCTATGTATATGACATCTATATGAGTACGATTATGCTATGTGTATGACATCCATTAGAGTACGAATATGTTAAGACTATGTAAGTGCCAAGTAAGGGCTATGAATATGCAATGTGCATGATATGAATATGAGGGTGAAGATAGATACGAAAGGTAAATGAGCAAGAATATGAAAGTATGTACGCGAATACGCAATAGAAATGGAACGTCCCTGGGAAAGCAGGTAAGTGTTATGATGATGATGTTATTGTCCCCCAGCTTATGTTGTTTCATATGTTATTCATTATGCTTCCATATTGATATTGATCATGCCTTACATACTCAGTACATTCTTCGTACTGACGTCCTTTTGTTTGTGGACGTTGCGTCATGCCCGCAGGTGGCCAGGGAGACAAACTTGATCCATAGTTGTATTTTCTCAGGGACTACATAGCAGAGCTCCATTTCATTCGGAGCTGCAGCTTTTGGTATAGATTCTTTTGTGCATATATTCATGGGCACGGCGGGGTCTGTCCCCGCCCATATGTTATGTTATGATGTACCTTTCTTAGAGGCTCGTAGACATGGTGTATATGGTTAGATATGTTCGGCCTTGTCGGCTTATATTTTGGGATGTCGTTTTGATCGCCTTGTCGGCGCATGTACATTATATGGGCACAAATGTTATCGATGATATAGATATGTTGTTGCCCGATGAGATTAGAATGTTGATGAATGAAAAGCATGATTTAGTATGTGGCTCACCTAGATATGATGTGAAAGTATGCTAAGGGGTGCCCGGGTGGGATAGCACCGAGTGCTCGTCGCGGCCCTCCGGTTGGGTCGTGACAGTTGGATCGATATTGGCCTGCGTTATTGGAATTTCCATAGGGGCGGAAGGAAGAAGTTGGTGGTGTGGGTACAAGTGGATCACTACTTTTGGGAACCATGTTGGCTGTTGGTTCAAGTAAGCTCTTGAGAAGAATTTCATGAGCAATAAGTTGCCCATGGAGCTCATAGAAAGAAACGGTTACGCTCTAAGGTTGAGAGCGAGTGATGATCTTGTGAAAATCAACCAATATTGCAATATATTATCATTTAATTCAGCAGGAGAAAGAGGTTACTCGCAGCGCGAAGTTCATCGGAGAGAGCTTTCGCCTTTTGAAGGTATTGGGAGACAGAGAGGTCGTTTTTCTTGAGTTCTTGAAGCTCTATATGAAGCTGAAGCTGTCGATTTTGTGAAATAGATCCAAACGAATTTTCAAGAGCTTTGCAAACTTCACGAGAGGATGACAATCCGATGACATAAGGGAAGATTTCTTCCGTTAAAGACGAGAAAAGCCATGAAAGGAGCATTTGATCCTTTTTGAACCAGGAATCATAATCAGGATTGGGTTCATGTTCTTGTGGATTAGTGGAAGACTGCTTGGTTTTTGATGGAGCTGGAGAAGTGCCATCTATTAATCCATGAAGATTTAGGTAGTTTAAGATGGGAATAAATTGAGTTTTCCATGCTAGGTAGTTTTTGGTTGAAAGTTTTACAGAAAAGGAATGGGTTGAGGAAACAACAGTAGACATGGGAATGGTAATAGTAGTAGTAGAAGTGGCAGGAACAATTGGATTTGTCATTGCTTATAGACGGAAGAAAAAAAAAATAGAGGCTCCGATACCATGTAAAATTGAGAGAATAGAAAGAAATTGGAGGAACTTGTGATTGTATTTCACTGCACTTCTTTTTGTTTACAGTTGAGATGTTTATACATGTTTTGCTTTATCAGATAATTATGAAAATGAGATAACTATGATACTAAAGGATAACCACTATAATGATTTACAACATCGAATTCTACTTGTGATAAGCTAGAGCAACAGAGAACAAGAGGCAGAGAAATATAGGGAACGAACAGGCCCGTGACAAAGACGGACCCAATACTGTGAAAGTTGAAATTATCATTTTGATCAACTTCGTTTTGATTCGATCTTGCAAGATAAATAAAAATTGATGCACATAAGTTGGTGCCAAATTAGATACATCTAACATCGTGAGATAACAATGTATAAGTAGTCAAAAAAATTATAAAGTCCAAGTGATTTTGAATCAAAACAAAATAGTCTTAGTGACGTAAATGGTCGCTCAGGACATTTGAATTCCGTAAGCTCCACAATACACTACCAAATGATAGCCAGTAGTTGAACATCAAATGATTTTGATAGATATTCACATGTAAAATAAGAACATCCCTTGCTTATCCTGACAACCAATGTAACTTCTTGTTTTCCTGCATTTTACAAAAACAATTACTTTTATTATCACTTTAGATCTAGAAAAATCCTATCACCATTGAATGAGATAATAGGAAAATTTTATTCAGCAGCTTACTTTATTGCCTAATTTAAATACTAAATGCTTCCAAGTAGCATTACCAGCATAAAGTTGAAATGTGCAAATACCTCGAGGGACTTGCACTACTTGTCCTTCTAGGTAAGCTATGCATCCATCCATATATCAAATACTCTATATTGCTTGGACAATCTAGAAATGGACCAGATTCACCGTTATCCGCCCAAATCTTATAACAGTGTTCTTTGCTCAGGTCAATTAGTGAGTACTCAATTTTTTGTGAGGTTTGAAGCTTTAGTATATTTCGAACTTTGTTACATGAATACATCTATGAGTGTAGTGTTTGTAACACAGAAGAAAGACTAATATAAGAAGATCTTGAACCAGATATTGCGAAGCGAGTCTAGTTATCCTTAAAATCGAAAATTACGAAAGCCATATACAAATCTGCTCACGGATAAGAACACATAAAGGAATGAATCAAATATATAAGGTTTATGCCCAAAAAAAACAAAAAGAAAGTTAATTTGAAATCCAAGGGAAGAAAAATCTGCAGATTCAGATAAAAATTACTAAGCAGACAAATCATAATTGTGCTGAGTATGACCATTAGAGTATCAAAATAAAGACTGAGAACTAACCTACAGTTATATGAAATCTCTGAGCTCCATGTATTCAAACAGTAAGTGGTTTTAGATAGAGGAGATGAAATCAATACCTCCAGGATAAACCATTCAAATATTTCTTTGACTGAACTTAGTGAAAGATTCAGCACCGATTAGGATAAATGCTTCAAAAGTTCATGAATATATTGTAGCTATTTCAAATCTTTTAACTTGTTATGTCAAAATGGAATCTGAAAATGCATATTATGTCTCACATTAGTTGGAACAAAAGTCGCAAGTACATCTAAATTCTAAACAGAACAAAGAAATGTTTCAGTATATATGATTTAGTTATTCTCATGTATTTGTTCAAAACGCAAAATAGAGTAAAGGTTCATGTGTGTAATAGAAGCCCAGAAACACACAAGCTGTAGTCTTTTAACTTTTTTGAGTGTCAGGACTTACTCTAATTGTAAAGTTTTTATTCTAACAATTTTTAAGGCAACACAAAATAGCTACTGTAATTGACATTTAACGTCTAAAACTTATTAGCAGGGAAGAAATTTAATGTCCACAAGATGCAATAATTAATTCAACTACCTTATGTGGCTTGAAGGTTATACAGTCAAACCTCTCTATAATGGCAGCGTTTGTCCGAAAATTTCATGGCTGCTATAGTGAGGTGTTGTTATATATGTATACTGGCATTTGATGTTTAGATCTCATTTAACTATTATAAACAAAATACGCAATATAGTACTTTCTATGTTATAAACGAAAACAATATATACTTGTTAATTTTAAAATCTCAATTGATTTTCATTTCTCATTAATTAAAAATTGAAAAGAACCATACCGATAAAATTAAAATTTAAGGAACATATGCATTTAAAATTAATTGAGAATTTAAATATTTCAAGTTTGATGTAAGAATTCTAAATTCTAGTCTCTTAGTGATAATATAAAGAATTCTAAATTCTAGTCTCTTAGTGATAATATAACGCTTGAAGTGACGAAGGATTTTGTCCAAACTTTCAGCAACAGGGAATTTAATAGCTTTCCGTTGAAGACTATCTAAGCTTAACAATTGACCCTTCTACTATGCGCATGACATTAATGATGATTACCATAAATATTTTAACATTTTATTTTTATACATAATATATTTCTTACGAAAATATAATTACACAATATCTAAGTATGGCTGTTATAGAGAAATAATTTTACAAAGAGTGTACCGCTATAATAAATGTCACTGCTGTTATACTAGAATGCTGTTATAGAGAAGTAAAATATAACATGAAAAATCGGTTCAGGAGAAAATAAGCCGTTATAGTCCAAAAAAGACATAGAATTTCCACCTTTACTTTAAATCTGTCAAAGTCCATGAAAACATTTTTACATATGAATTGATTTTCTTAATCTATGGAAAATAATATCAATTCTAAAGGGAGGGGAAAAATTAGTACGGAAGTAAGTAACACATTCTGTCGTAACGCAAAAGGTTTACCATGTTCATGTTGTTGGCCGTTTATGCTTTAATGCGTTCTCATGGTTTTCTCCATTGGATTCCAGAAGCTCGTAGCATTGGTCCGACACAATTCCCAAACAAAACCAGTTCAGCTGCTATAGTTTATTCTAGACTTCTGATGCCAAATACTCTTGAGTACTTACTAACACATTCACATTACCATAGCTGAAAAAATAAAAAGAGAATATAGCAAAAATCATAGAATTCTCCAAATTAAAAAAAATTCAAAAAGGAGCTGCAAGATCTGATTTTTGTACATTCAACCCAAGAGCATAATCCCTTTTCTGAACTCTTTGGAGTCCTCCGTTCTGCAATCTCCCCATTCATCTGCATCAGCTAAAAGATAAAGTACATGCACAAAATTTACAGTGAGAAATTACACTAACTTCAAGAGAACGGACAACAATTGTTACTTTTCAATCAAATGTTATTTGTCAATTTTAGATTTGTAAGTTATAAGTTGTGCCAACATAGTACTTCCATTAAAAAAAAAAAATCGCCCATTTATACGAAAATAATCCACAAGCATCGGACTTGCAGGTAGAGGTGTCAAAATGGGGCTACACCAACCAAATTAACCCTAAAGGGCCAAAGAAATTAAATGAGACGGCCGATCCTTTTAATTGAAGGGCACAAGAAATGGCGGCCCAACCCACTTAGGTGGGCATAGCCTGGCTAGACGGGCTAGCCCTTTAAGTTTTTCCGTCTTTCGAAATAACATTTTTTAAGTGATTTTTGGTACAATTTAAACATGAAACTTTTGCAATATTAAATAAAAGAAACTTTTGCAATATGAAATAGAATCTTCTACCACCCATTCTTGCGCAAATCCATATCACAGAAGAAAAAATTCAAGAGAACAAATAAAAAGTATTATTTTTAATCACTAATTCAGATCACGCTCAAAAGAAATTTAACATAATATAAATTCTAAGACTAAAAAGTATTACTCCAGTTTCTAATTATTAGTTAGTACTAAGTACATTCTTTTTTCTCATTACTTTTTATCTTTTTGTTTAATTTACTTATATTTTTGTAAAAATTAATTAATTTATTATTCTTTTTTAGCCTCGAAATTAACCTCCGAGGTACACGGGCGGGCCAAGAAAGGCTAGGCTTTTGAGCCTTACTTCTATATGGGTTAAAGAAATCTTGGCTCAACCCCACTTAAATAAAGGATTGGGTTGGGTTGGGTTGGGTAGCTCCGCGTGTCATTGCTGCATATCGATGCTCTACTCAGGTACTTAAGATGCACTACTTGTACGTTTCATGTTTGAACATAAGATTTAGGAGCCAAATTCTATATAAATAGGAAAAAAGGCAACAATGAGGCACTTGCGGAGTTACAACAATCAAACACAAATAATTGAAAATAGGGAAAGAAAAAGTCAATGCATCTTGCAATTAAGCACTTCAAATCTAGTCTAGTGTTACAACCGTAGGCCTATGACTGGTTTCAGACAAAATTAAAGCTTGCATGCAGACAATATTTTATATAAATTCAAATATCTAAGATAAGGAAAAGAAGAGCCCACCGATCTCTTAGAGAATGCTATGAATGAGTAAGAAGGTGAATGATTCTTGATAAGAAGGGGAAAATAACATGACAAATCTAGATACGAAGAATCCAATTTTACCCAAATCCACAATTGAGCAAACTTATGAAAGCAGCGGTATTAGGCACGGGATATCCCAAAGACTAACTGTGAGATTAATTTTGTACCTTGTTTGGTAGAAGGTATAAATTTATTCTGGGATAATTTTATACCTTGTATCAAACAAAGTATAAAATGCATCCCAAACTTAAAGATGGGATATCCCATTAATCCTGGGATTATTTTATCCATCTCCTAGATAGGATAAATTAATCCCAAAAGATGGAATAAATTAGTCCAAGAATTATAATCCCGGAATAATTTTTTCTACGTACCAAACGACCCCTTAGTTATAAAACAGATAGGGATTACCGTCACATGGAAAGGTCAAGAGTGGCGTAGTTGGAATGTAGGTTGAAAGACACGTAGATTAGATAATATTGTTACAAGTCTAAAATGCCCTCACTTGGGATTTTATTGACTTATAAGTAGCCATGTTGAAACCGACTCTTATAATATATATATATATATATATATATTAAAAGGGGAATAATACGCAAGAATATTAAGTTCCATGGTAAGCTAACAACCATATTTATGTTATCTATATAAAGTTAGCTATAGTTAAGACGTACTTTCAAAAGTCAAATTACTTATTTCTTTTTTTCATTTTTGCTTTTTTCAGACCAAAAAATAAGCTAATAAAAACTCACACGTTAATGTAACAAAACTACATAATGAATAATGCAATAACTATGAATTTTGAACAAAATGATGAAATAATAAAAAAAATCAGGGTAATAATATAAAAAGATAAAGAAATTTGAATTTGAGATAAAAGAGAAGAAGATTAAATACTAATTATACGGAATACTAAAAATAATAATTATTCAATCAAAATAACCGTACATTTTATAACAATCACTTCACTAATTATTATTAATATAACTGAACACCAAAAACTTATTAAGTTTATGCTCTAGATATCTGCATTAATTTTAATAAAGATAGAAATGCTACTCTCTTTTATAGAAAACAAAAAATGTCGAAGGGAAGAAAAGAATAAGCAAAAATTTAAAAATACGCAAGTAAAAAATAAATACAGATATTTTTCATAATTTAATTTGAGTGATTATTAAACATATATTCTCTTAATTATAATGTATTTTTCTTTGTTTTGAATCATGTTCTATATATTTTCGAGTTATTTGTATGAAAAAATATATATGTTCACATTTACATGTGAACAGAATTAGAAAGAATTTGGACAATATATTCTTGGGATTTCTATTCTCTCTCCATGTACTAGTTTTCTGAAGGGCGTGCAAACGGGGTATATTCTTGGGATTTCTATTCTCTCTCCATGTACTAGTTTTCTGAAGGGTGTGCAAACGGGGTAGGCACTTTACTGCATGTAAAACGATGACGTCTCAGTTGTGGCTTCTAAATGTTGCTACAAAGAGTTTAATTTGTTCTCGGAATTTACAATTCCGACCGTCGACCCAGCTTCAATATTTTTCAAAAGCTTGAAGTAGTGATTATTACAATTCTAGAATGTATTCCGTAAGATATGTACAGCTATTTGGAACTTCTCCATACTTGCATCTCTCTCGTTCCACAAATCCATGTATGTTCCCATTTCTCTTAAATTACTACCACCGTTCACTTTTACTTGTCACGTTTTGCTTCTTCTTACTTTGACCAACATTTTAAAATTGTATTTTTCTATCATATTAATATGAGAAGAATTGTAACTTGTAATACTTTTTGTAAAACTTTTAAACATTTAAAATTTTAATTTTAAAATATTGAATTGATCGAATTTAATTTAGCTCCAAAGATTAGTGAATCGACTCTCGATAAGCAAAGTATGACAAGTAAAAGAAAAGGAAGAGGTAGTTTATTTCTTAATCACTCTTATCCTGCTATTTCTAGTTTGATGAATCTTTTTCTTTTTCCTCTTTTTTTAGTTTTTGAATCCCTTTTATTGGTGTAGCAAATTCAGATACCTGTTTTTTTATTTTTTTTATTTTTTATTCTCTTCAAAAATTTGTTGCAGTTGATGGAAAGTTTGCACCTTTGAAGACCTTGATGAAGTGCCTAAAGCCTCAGGTGTATAGTAGGGTGACAAAGTTCAACGGGGGATCTAATTTTGAGACATTCCACCATTACTTTAGAAAAGTTTACAATTTAGGTAAGTTTTGGATAGTCTCTTTGTGTGCATCTTGTTAAAGTTGTGATGATTCTGTTTACAAAGTTTATTAGGAAGTGTTAGCTGCTGAAGACATAACCTTAGATAGGAGGCTATGGAGGTCACATATTAGGATAGAAGGCTAGTAAGTAGTCTCGTGTTGTCTCCCATATTCTTCCATATTAGTAGTCGTAGTATTACTCTTGTAGTTTCTTGTTCGTCGATTTCCATTGCTATATGTTGCTTCTTGTACTTCGATTATCGTATTTTTTGGTTGTAGTAACTGTTTCTTTTTTCAGAATGCTTTGTCATGCTTTCTTTAATATTTTTCCGTGGTTTATTCACTTCCATTATTTATTTTCCTGAACTGCTTTGAAATGTTTTTCCTTGAGCCTAGAGTCTATCGAAAGCAACCTCTCTACCTCCCCAGGTAGGGGTAAAGTCTGCATACACACTACCCTACCTAGACCCCACTTGTGGGATTACACTGGGTATGTTGTATTGTTGTATTAGGAAGTGTTAGCTGCCCCCAAGTGGTGTATTATAGGGCCTGTTTGGACATGATCAACGATTTGAAATTAGGTTGATTTGAAGTTGAAATTTTGTTTGGACATGCAATTTGAATTTCATATGTGGTATTTTTTTTTCCGGAAAAGGGCCAAATTTACCCCTGAACTATTGGAAAAGGGCTAAATATACCCCTCGTTATACTTTGGGTTCAAATATACCCTTGCCGTTATACTTTAGGTCCAGATATACCCCTCCTCCGTTAAAATTGTCCAAGATGGACACTAAATTTGACGTGGCATGATAGCTCAATGAGGTGAACGCCAACATGGCATGCCACCTCATCACCCCATCTCTTTCCCTTCTTCTCCCACCATATCATCTCTTCTCCCTTCACAATCACTGCCACCATTAGCACCACCACACCACTATCTCCACCTTCACTCCCTTTCTGTTACAAAATTAATCCAAAACATGGAATTCCATAAAATTGTTGTCATAACCATTATCATCTTTTTTTTCTCAAAGACTACTCAATCAACTCCTTCTCCATTCTAATGTGACACGTCCAACCCAGACACCCAAAAATTTCAGTTCTGTAATTTCCCATTATCCATTACCCAAAGAGTAGATGATCTAATTTTACACCTGAATTTGGATGAGAAAATATCACTATTGGGTAACACAAAGACCGACCATACCTCGACTAAATATCCCTGCTTATGAGTGGTGGTCGGAGGCGGGAGGCGTTACACGGACTATCAACGGAAGGAGAAGAGGTTACTTTTAATGGAAGTATTACATATGCAACTCAGTTCCCTCATATAATTAATTCTTACTGCTTCTACTTATGCTGAACATTTGGTATCGCA
The DNA here is from genome assembly GCF_029784015.1 of Lycium ferocissimum. Lineage (NCBI taxonomy): Eukaryota > Viridiplantae > Streptophyta > Magnoliopsida > Solanales > Solanaceae > Lycium > Lycium ferocissimum. The sequence goes on from NC_081352.1 coordinate 6,123,645, forward strand.
TTGCTCTGGTATAAAGTAATTTCCTCTTTTTAGGCTCTGCTATATGGAGGTGGAGGTTGGAGATGGTGGTGTGGTGGTGCTAATGGTGGCACTGGTTGTTAAGGAAGGGGAGATAACAGTGGTGGGAGAATAAGGGAAAGAGAGGGGTAAATGGGTTGGGTGGTGAGGTGGCTACATGTTGGCGTCCACCTCATTGAGCTGTCATGCCACGTTAAATCTAGTGTCCATCTTGGATAATTTTAACGGAAGAGGGGTATATCTGGACCTAAAGTATAACGGCAGGGGTATATTTAAACCCAAAGTATAACGAGGGGTATATTTAGCCCTTTTCCAATAGTTCAGGGGTAAATTTGGCCCTTTTCCGTTTTTTTTCATAAATATGAAAACCCACAAGTTGTGAAAACTATCAAAACTTCCCCAACTCTTATATCAATCTTACCAAATGAGCAAATTCATAGACAAGGTAAATATCTGAGGCGCCGCATTAATAAATCACATATCTCCATGTTCTTTTTATAAATAAATCCTTGCAATTACATGCTATTACAAACTTTCAAATACACATAATTTTACAAAGATCCACTAGTCCAAAAATTCAATGATAGTAGTAACCACCTATTTTTTAATATAACCCTTCCACATGGTATGCACAATTTCTTTACGTCGAACATGGGTCATTTTTTGCAAAATTTAAAATAATGGGTCTTTTTATACAAAATATAAACTTATGGGTCAAGTTCTACTTTTAAAAAAATTGAAATCACAACTTGGAATTTGAAATCCTACTTTTTGGAGAATTTGGGATTTGAAATTGAAGTTGAAGTTCTGTGCAGATTTTATTAAAAAAAATGCTGATTTCAAATCAAAATTTGAAATTGGGCTCCCAAATTCTATGGCCAAACGCCTACTAAGTACGGCATTGTAACTCTCTTTATGGATCACTTCCATCCCTCTGATATAGTAGTCGATGAATAGTTATTTTAAGGTGTCAAATGGGCGGGTTGGGCTGAATTTGGGTGGGTCAAAATAGGTTGAGTTAATAAATGGATGGGTCGATAAAAGTTACTTGGGCTGCTGAAATGGGCTAAAAACTTGGTCATAACCCAATTCGCTTAACTCTTACTAAGTTTTAAATTCTTTTTTTGTTTTCTTATAATTTGTTTAAGTACCTGGTAAAACCCTTTTTCTAGTTATTATGGCTATTTATAATATTTCAAATAAAAAAATGTCTTCTTAAAAATATTTCGACAATTTCTCGTGGTCAATTTGGGCAGCATATCTGCCCAGTTTTTAAATGGGCTGAATTGGGCGGATCAAAACGGGATAAGTTATTAAAATAATGGGTCATTCACCTGCCAAACTTAAGCGGGTCCGGCCGGTCATGATTTTATGGTATGAAGGAAAGTAAAGAGAAATGACGGACTGTTTCTTTCCCTGCAACTCTGAATGTATTGAAAACATTAACTTGTTGGACATCTACATTTACTTTCCCTCCTTTTTTGTTCTAACCAAATATAGTTTAAGATCCATGTTAATAAGACTCACTTAGAAGTATTGGTATATGTCCTGGTTCTTTTATAGTTTATCAGTTGGAAAACACTGGAAATGCTTATCTTCGTCAATCACTGAAGATCTACGTTTTTATTGGCCCATGTTTTTTCCTTTTCTTTCACATTAAAAAAATGGAATTGATATATTATGGAAATCAAGTGTTTGCTAATGTTTTGCTAATTAAAATTTGTTGTTTTAGTTGCACCCATCCTATTGATAAAAGATTTAGTTGATTCTGATTTGAGGGCATAACTTAATGAGCTTATCTCCATCCTTTTACATCATTGAGTAGGTTGGAATTGATAGTTACAGAGTATAATTCCTCTTTTGAGGTGTTCCAGAAATGTCCACAATTGAGTAAATAGCTCTACGAAAATGTATTGGATCAACTTGGAAAATGGAAAGATTTGTACAAGTTATACGTTTCGTCCCCGCTTTGTGATTTATTAGTATTCTAAATCTTTGTTGGTATATTCAAGAAGACAAAGAAATGGTTAAATCATAAAAAAATGTTTGAAGTTCAATTTTTTCATGAACTTATTGGTCTTATGGCATATCTCAATATCGAGGATGAGACCAAAGATCCGTATTTGTTTTTTTGGTTATTAAGTTGTGCAATTAAAGATACAAAACATTGCTAGTATTTTTTGTTCTATATTGTTAGTTAGCCTTTTACCAAACACTCATGACTCATAATTTGTTAATGAAGATCTTTGTTTCATTGTTTGTATACTTGTAGGGTGTAATTACACTTTATGGAGTACACTAGGTTTGTCGGCTTTGCTTGGATATACTAAGCTTTCTCCACACATTTCATATTCTTCTGATGGTGAGAAGTTCATGGTTATGAGAATTTGAAGTAAACATACTATAATTTTATCGCCTTTCCAAATGCAGCATCTTATTCTGCCTAAGAAAGTGTGCTTTAATTAATTTTATGCGGATATTTACTCTTCTCTAATGGCATTCTAGGTTTTGATGGTCTATTGGATGACCATCATCTGGGCTTGTTCAGTGATTCAAATTCTGAAGATCGTAGATCTCTCTTTATGTCTTTAAGGAAATTAGTGGTTCCTCTCTTGCTTGTCATTACTGTGTTGATGAACTGGGGCCATCCAATGATTATTACAGCTAAAGTCACTCTTATTCTTCTTACAACAAAGCCAAGCCCTTTATCAGTGTATGTCCTTGTCGAACAGGTAAGGACCATTCGTTCTTTACAGGGGTGTCAAAGATGGCCCAAAAGTTGATGGCCCGCCCAACCCACCCAAAATTTATGGGTTGGGGTCAAGATATTTTCTTATTGGGCTGATTTTAGCCGAACTCAACATAACAATATTAAAGTGATTTCAACTTAACATTTATCATATCTTTCATTTTTAAGATTTACTTTAATTTGAGTTTATTCTTTGAGATTTACTTTATTTTTTTTACATGTATTCACTTTTTTGTAGATTACGTATCTCATAAGTTTGCTGTGTGTTTGATATTTGTGGAAAATATATTCCATGAAAAATATTTTTTTTGAAAATATTCCACAAAAAATGTTTCCGCAAAAATATTTTCCACAAAGTAATTTCCGCGAAAATATGGTTGCATTAAAAACATTTTTCCCGAAAAATGTTTTGCTAGAAAATAGACCCGTCAAAAAAACTAGGCCAGTTTTGATGAGTCATGACCCACCCCATTTTGCAATTTCAATCCGTTTCAACCCAAAGTAACTTTTAGTGTTAGCAAAATTTCAATCCATTTACGCCCATTAAAATTTCAACCCGCTCATCAGACACCCTAGTTCTTTACACTATATCCAAGTCCTTCATTTTGTGGTTGAATTAATTAAAATGTTTCCTGTTATATATCTGCTCTGTCTATTCCATAAAAATAGTGAATGGAGTTCCTATTTTGGTGTGCATATAGCATCGTCTCATTCAAGAGAGGGATATCTGACGTCTTTTACTCACATTTGGTGTAAAATATTTCAGTTGCGACATCAAGCAGTTCACCAACAACCATTCGTCTATAAGTTCAAGGTTAGTTTCATTATTTAGCTCCTCACTGTAGTCAAAACAGCCAATTATTTACATTCATGCAGTGGATAGTATAGCACATCGTGAAATACGACGTGGCACCTATCAGTTAGAAAACATATGCTCATTTTCTTTTCGAATGTGACTTACTGATACTGGTGGCTTCTCCTCTTAAACTTTTTCCTGCAGTCGTTATACGCAAAGAAAGTTGAAGTTGCAGATTATCTGTTCCTCTCTCTGGCTAAGGTTGAACTAAAAGATCAGGAGTTTATTCTTGTTGGAATTCTGGGGAGTTGGTGGTCTTTCCCCTTATCTTCTTGGCAAGAGGCATCATCTATTCTTAAATGCAAAGTTTTGAAGAGTTTAAGCTAAGGTCAGCTGCTCGTTAAATCAGCTTTAGTAAAATTTATTTTTGTAATAGGCAATTTAATTTTCTCTATAGAATTGGTAGAAAACATGAAAAGCAAACTAGTTCATACCTTTGAGTGCACCAGAATCAGATGATCTGTTCATGATTTTTGCTTATGAAAACGTACTTCATTTGTATTTTGAAAACCAGTTCATTTGGGTCCAAATAATTTGACCAATTGAAAATGATAGTGAATATGTCATCCTTCTTTTATTCGACTACTTCTTTATTGTTGGAAATGCTTCCTAACTTAAAATCAGTGTTTTGACTTATGAAATAAAGATAAACCTTTTCACTGCATCTACAGCCTCTTTTGAGACCATTATGTTGGCCTTTTCTTAAAATGTATTCTGTAGCCTCTGTCCGAATTTGATTTCACTTTATCCCTTTCTTTTAAATTGCTACTCTTATCCCTTTAAAAATAAAATAATGTGGAAAACCTCTAAAACAAATAAACATTTGTCTTTACATATCAAATATATGTATGTGTGTATTAATTTCACGATTTCACACTAATATATGTATGTATGTATGTATGTGGCACGTATGGATTGATGCATGTATGTATATTTGTGCACAAATTTTCTTACAGTCAAAAAGACTCAAATTATTCCACCTTGTTTAGTACAACAACAACAACATACCCAGTGTAGTCTCACAAGTGGGGTCTGGGGAGGGTAGGATGTACGCAGACCTTACCCCTACCATGCTAGAGAGGCTGTTTCCAAACCTTGTTGAATAGCCAAATATAAATATTTGCAGGAATGTGTCATATTTTGCTCTATTAAAACTCAATGATGTTTTGACATGGCATAGACTTTCATTCTGATTTCTGTTGTTTCTGGATTCATCTATATTCTAACTCAAAGCCAAAATTCTCTGGAAGTACTCTAGCTTATATTACTCCAATTGATCGGGCAATCCTGGGGAATATGGTTTGATCTAGGACTTTAAAGCTAGCTCTTTCCCTTGAACTGAGCTCAATGGTTTATTTATATCTTTCTAGACATGTGCATTATTTCAGCCTTTGGCGGTCTTGGATTTTCTGATGGTGGACAATTAGCAAGGAAAATGTCACTCTATTGTGATTTTTGTTGTGTTGGAGAAATAGAGGATGGGAGTTTGGCTATCTGAATTGTAGCTCTGCTTGCTGTGTCATTAAAAGCTAAGATTTCGGTGCTTAAAGCAATGAATCAATGCTAAACGAGGAGTTATTGCTTCATCCGGGAAGCCATGCACTTCAGAGAAGTGTGAGCTTCAGCCAGACGACACGTGGAGAGTTCTTTGAGTCTCAACTTAAGAATTGGATTTATATCCACATTTCTGTATATTGTAGTCTGATGTTTGTTATGTTTATTGGGATTCAATTATTATAGTACTAAATTCTTATATGTTTGGTACTTTTTAATGTTCATAATTTGGACACCTCACTTCTCACTGTTTGCTGCAGGTCTGATGGAGACTTTGGACTAATCTTGCTTCAATGTTAATTCCACAAATTTACAATTCCTTAGTATTGCATATTTAAGCCGGTCTAGTCTTGCTTGAAATTGGTGAATACATTAGCATCTGGAGACTTTGGACTCAGAAGCACATATCTTGATCTATAATGGTTCAAATGAGCCTATTTCGTTATGCTTGAATTGGAAAGAAACACTTGTAGCTTCTCCGTAAGGCCAATTTTATCCAAAATAGAGTAAGAACTTAAATTTTGATCTTTCTTTTTTTGTTTTACATGATAGTATCCGGAGCTGTTTGAAATTTTGATAGATATGAAATCTTTGTTTTTGGTTCATCGCTTGTATGGTAGTGAGTTTTTGTGATTAGAGTTGTTCACAAGGACAAAAGAAGCGCAGATAAATGACAGGACAAAAACATGTTAATGATGCATTGCATCTTACAGCACGCTAGCAATCAAGAGGTATCCGGTATACCCATTAAAGGATTAAACAACATAAAAATGGATCTGTTTTACCTAAATTTCTTGCCTTACAATCCCTCCTTAATTCAACCCCTTAGTTTCTCCTTGATCTTATCCATTGATGATTTTGTATGGGGTAAAACGTAGACTTAATAGTTGGACCAACCGAAGGTGACGCGTTGAAAATGGAGGCAGATCAAGCATGATTCAACAAGGGCAACGCTGGTCTCAACTCTTGAGCACGAGTGGCAAGGTTGATTTTACCCGCTGAGGATTCGGAACCACGACGCAAGATAAGTCCAAATTGCAACCAATCTCGAGGAACTCAGGATCAACTTTGGCAGTTTCGTAGTTATGCACGTAACTGTTGAAATGTGCAGGAAGAGATCATTATGAAGGGTGAGAATCAAGAATTACGTTACTTAGGGCTAATCTATAAAAGCATCCCTTCCCCTCACTTATATCCCATTTGATTTTCATCACTTCGCCCTATTGTTCTGAAGCTCTATAACTTAAGCTCTCAAGCTCACTTAGTTATAGCCTTCCGATGACGTTGCCAGACAACCACTCTGGAGACACCTCAATAAGATTTACTTGCTTTACTTTGCTTCGTTATTTCTTTTGTGCATTTGATAAGTACTTCGATTACTCTAATGTAGCAATTTAGCATCAAGTATATCTTTACTTGGTCATCTTAATTTGCGTGTTCTTGAACCAATTATACAAATTCAATTGTTCTACTAAATAACAGATTTAGGGGTAAATAATTTGGCGTCCACCGTGGTGACAGGACAATTGTAGTATTGTTTTGACCTATTGTCAACCTTTTGAACTTGCTTTAATCTGTTTGCAAGAGAAATCACTATCATGTCAGACATGAACGAAACACTCAGTTGAACCCTAATCAAGAGGATGATGCTGTAAATCGGAACGCTGGCTTGGTACCCTGGAACAGAGTAGGTTTGGCAGCACCACTCGATTTTGCAGGAACAACTATGACTGTCACGACCCAAACTGGAGGGCCATGACAGGCACTCAGGCCCTACCTGCCGAGCACCGCTAATCATGCTTTCATATCATAATCATAAACAAGGGTGGACCACGAGGGTCATCAGATGGAAATCTGCTAGATCATATGAGAAATATGCTGAAAATGGATGAGTCCGAAAAGACATACTATATCCATGCTAGACAAAATGTACAAGCCAACAAGGCCTCATGGATGACTATACAACAAAAATGTAGGCCGAGGGGGGCCATACAACGTCTAACTATACCATAACTGTCTACAAGCCTCTACTGGAGTATATGACATAATAAGGTCAGGAAAGGGCCCCGCCATACCCGTATGTACACAAAAGTATACGTACCAAAACACAACAGCAACTACGGAACAAGGGGAGTGCTCCAAATCAGCTGAACAATAACCTATAGGGGCGGATCGTCAACCTGTCTACCTGACCTATGGGCATGAAACTCAGTGCCCCCAGAAGAGGGACGTCAGTACGGACAAAGTACTAAGTATGTAAGGCATGAAAGTAACATGAAAGAGACATATAAGTACACAGGATAAAAGGAATGCAATATGTATGACTGAACTGCCTCTGAGGGCTAATGATATGCATAAATACTATGCATGTATATGCATATATAACACCTGGTCATACATATATATACGTATATAACGTCTGTCAAGCCTCTGTGGGCATCCCATCGTATCATATCGGCCTCTGTGGGCATCATCATCATGTGACCAGCTGATCAGGTGATAGTGCGTATATAACGTCGTCACCTTCCCCATACCCCAGATAGATAATACATAATATACGTGTATATAACGCCTGTGGGTTCATAGGTCTGTGTGTGTGTATATATATATATATATAATGCAATGCATGAATATGATAAGAGCACACCTTGAATCTGTCGGAGTGATGTAAGGTTGTTATACCTCCGAACATCGTGATGAGACAGCATTTTCACCAACTGCTGACTCTATGAATCATACTGAATCTGAAGAAAGACGTACTGAACAACATCACTAGAACATGAATCAAGATGGACAATCCCTAACTACTAAGAATAGAATCATTACGGAGTAGCGTTATGTTTATGTTTCATTCATAAGGATCATGCCAAAAGAAAGAAGTTAGCCTCCATATACCTCAAGTCATTAACAAAATCCCACAAGGAAACTGTCGGGCTAGTATTCCAATCTCCTTAGTCACTACAGTACACCTAGCAGCCAACAACACAACAACAACCTCATATAAGTCTTTTTAATGTCACATCTCTACTCACCCCAAGATTTACATCAAAACAACCCAATATACACTTTGTATACAACATTTATATACTTTCTTCTTCCAATTATAGCAAGTGTAACATCCTCAATACAATCTCAACACCAACTACTATCCTTACAATAAGGTTTTAGCTTAAAAACATATTTACAGCATGACTCAAGTTAGATTATATCTCAACATAAACTCAAGTTCATGTTTTGAACCTTCCCTCCAACTCCTTTCCCTCCAAACCTAGCATAGCTATCATATAAACTCATAAACATGGAGTTAAGTTAGAATCTTACCTCAAAACTCAAGAACATGTCAATTCCAAGAGTGCTTCACCTTGAAGTATCCTCAAAAACCACTATCAAGAGGAGAAACAAGCTTCCATTATCACTTTAGAACCTTTAAACACTTGATCTTCTCTTTTGATTCTTAATTTTTTCTTAGGAGTTGATTAGATATTGTTGGAGAGGGTTTTTTAGAAGGTTGGAGATTAGAGGTGTTACATCTTGGAAATTTCGAGTCGTTTGAATTATGAGTGGACTAACACAAGCCTAAAGTGGACATGAAGTCCTTATAAGGTTAAGGAGGGTATTTGATAACTTTAAGCGCGAACCTTAAGGTTTTGGAGTCACATGAATCGGTGGAATTAAGTTCGTCGAAGGAAGTGGAATTTGAGTTATGTTATGGGAAGATTTCACATCAATCGAGTTATAACCTGTATAGTAATGCCATTGGGGGGGGGGGGGGGGGGGGGGGGGGGGGGGGGCTATATAGGGCCCTTAGATGGTTAACAAAGTTTTACACAAGTGCCAAGAAGGTTCCATAAAGATTGGAAGTCAAACAAATGGAAGGGAGCAACTTGTCGGAAAGGGGTAATTTGACGGACCATTTGACGGACCGTAGGGTGTTTGACGGCCCATCATATGGGGGAGACACCATTGTGAAATGGTCACAGTGAGACCTGTTTGGCTGGGCTATTTGACGGTCCATGTGACGGACCGTAAGAAGTTTGATGATCCGTCAAAGTGGACGTTAAAATGGTCGACGGGATTTTAACTGACATTTTATATATTTCGTTTTACCTCATTTGGGTTCATTATTTCCCCAAATCAAATCCTAGAGCTCTCCAAAACCCTCTCCCCATGTCTATAAACTAATCCATGCTGAACCCAAGAGGATTAAGAGATTCAAGTGCTAAAAATCTTACTAGGGTTTGTAAAGCTCAAGATTTCCTTGGGTGTTGATGTGGGAGACTTCACTCCAGTGGAGTAAGTTGATCCAAGGTTTGTTCTTGTGATAGGTAAGTTTTTACATCTCTTGCATATAGTTAAGGTTGTTTGATTGTTGTACCATTTGGTTGAAGGAAGAAAAATGAAAGGAGAGTTCAAGTATGAGTTGAGGCTATTTTTGAGCTATAAATTAACTTGAATTATAATTCTTGGCATGTTATGAGTATAATCTTGTTGTGGGTGGTAATAATGATGTTGAGGAAGTGTTGTATACAAGTGTATATGGGGTTGTATTGAAGTTATTGTTATAAGTGGTTATGAAAAGGAGTTTTGGGGATTGAATGGAGCCTAATTTGAATGAAGCCTCTTAATTGTGGTAATGTTGATAATGTCATTGTTGATTGGGGGTTGTATTGGAATTAGGTTGAAGTATATCAAATATGGGAAATGCTACCCAATTTTCGCTAGCTCGCTAATTATACTAGTTTGGACTTAAGAGTGTCTTTGAGACCTAACCTCGGTATGGACCCTCTTGAATGTAGATTTCTCGGGCTTTGGTGGAGAACGTTAAGTAGTTAAGAAGACATAAAAGTATGTAAGGCTAACCCTTCTTTCTTAAGGCATGATTACACTGTTGTGTACCTATACGTGAAATTCCTAATGTCTTGCATAATGACTCCATTCCTAAAAGGGCTAAAGATCATAGTTCTTGATACTCTCATGATATTATTGATCCCATCCTAATGATAGTTGATCCTCTAAGGAAAGATATAATGATAATGATAATGATGTTGCTTTTACTTATGCAATCCTATATGTATATATATAAAGCTATGTTGTGACACCGATACTATATGGACGGGTATGATATCAATTGCGTGCACACACCACTAATCAGTTGGGTACGAATAATACCGACTCCTATTATGGTTGGGTACGTTACACACCGAGTCCTAAAAAGGCCGGGTACGTTATAATGATGATGCTATTTATATATGTATGTATATGTATATGTATAGAAGGTTTTCTTTAGAGAAAGGGGTAAGTAAGTGTGATGTAGCATCTTAAGAGGTATAAGTGGCTCTTCTATCTTATGTCACCCTTCATGTTTTTATCATGTTATAAGTGGCTCTTCCATCTTATATCACCTTTCATGTTTTTATCATGTAATTATTTATGCCTTACATACTCAGTACATTGTTCGTATTGACGTCCTTTTGTTTGTGGACGCTGCGTTCATGCCCGCAGGTGGATAAGGAGACAGGCTCAACCCTTAGGCTGCTTCATCAGATATTGTTTAGAGGAGCTCCATTTGATTCGGAGCTGCAGCCGTTGGTACTATTCTTTTGTGTATTTATATGGGCATAGCGGGGCCCTGTCCCGTCTTTATGATGTTATATACTCTTACTAGAGGCGCGTAGACAATTGTGTATAGCTTGATGTCACTCAGCCTTGTCGGCTCATATTTTGTATATCATTTTGATAGCCTTGTCGGCTTATGTTTATAGATGGGCATAGATGATGATGTTGATATAAAAATGCCTTAGCCCGATGAAATTTGTATTGTTGATGCATAGGAATTGTGAGTTAGCCATGTGGCTCACCTAGATATGATTGTGAAGGTATGATGAGGGGTGCTCGGTGAGTTAGTTCCGGGTGCCCATTATGGCCCTCCGGTTGGGTCGTGACAAAAGTGGTATCAGAGCAGTTCGTTCTAGGGTGTGTCTACGAGCCGTGTTCAGTAGAGTCTTCTTTATGGGTGTGTTACGCGCCACACTTATAAATAGGAGGCTGCGGGCATTTAGGAATGAATGACCTTCTTTTCCTCATAGATCGTGCGATAGAGCCATGATAAAAGAATTTCTCTTTTTCTTAACTGTGTGTTATGTTTTCAGTGATGCCTGTAAAGACAAAAGCTGTAGCAGCCCAAAAGGGCAAGACAGTGGCAGGTAGGAGAACCGAGCCGGTACAACTGACAGGTATAGAGGAGGGTGAGTCCCAGAATGAGGTTCCATCTCGGTCCTCTCAATTATTGCCTGTTTCAGAGGAGCATGAGGGAGTCTCAGCCCCAGCTCCGACACCCCCAGTTCCTCCACCAGATGCCTCAGGCCAAGAAGTGAAAGAGGCTATTCATTTGCTGACTCAGTTAGTCACCGCTCAGGCCCAACAGCAAGGTACCGGTCATGGTGATAGAGTATTTAGTGCTAGAGCCTGTGATTTTATCAGTTTGAACCCTCCAGAATTCTTTGGGTCTAAACCGGATGAGGACCCTCAAAGCTTTATTGATGGAATGTTGAGAACACTTCGGTTAATGCATGCTTCGGATGTCGAGTCGGTAGAGTTAGTGTTATATCCCGTATTTTGTACGTCGGGACATTCCGAGCTAGTTGCGAAAAGTTAATGACAAGGCTATTTTCCGACTTTGTTTTAAGGTACAAGTTGTTTATGATTTTATTGGATGGAAATATTGAGGGAAACTAAGGGCTAAAAGTTGGAAAAAAATTATTTCATGAAATGGCCAAATGGCCATGTGGCCGTGTGGGGGTATGTAGGACCTACCCTTGGTTGGCCAAATTTGACTAGTTCAAGCTATGAAGGGTGCATGTGATTACTTTACAATTGTAGGGACTAGAAGTGGAAAAAAATATTTCTTGAGAGGGGTCTAGGTGGCCGGCCACATGGGGAGTGGGCCATGGCCACATGGATGCCTTGTATATGTTAATAAAAGATGACCAAGTCAAGTGTATTTTTCATCTTCTACACTTAGAACACAAGAAACTTGGAGAGAAAAAAATGGAGGCCATTCGGCCATGGAGAAGAGAAATGGAGGTCCAAAAATCTTCATCAAAAAAATTGTTTCTTCTAGCAAATCAACTAATTGGAAGGTCCTAATCAACATGAAGTAGTTGTTGGAGCAATCAAATCCTTTGTTCTTGCAATTCTCAACTCTAGCCATGTGAATAACTAAGTGGATAAGGCAAGTTTTAATCTTCTTTTCATGTGTTATGGATGGTTCGAATGTGTTGTGGTGTGTAGAAATGAATGAAATTCATGAAATAGAGATGTTGGTGTTGTGGCCGAATGGGGGGCTGTTTTGGTAGGACATGATGAACAAATTTTATTTAGTATTTTTGGTTGTTGTTGTATGGATTCTATGATGAAAATGATGGTTTAATGATTCAAATTGAAGTTGTAATCGTTTGTAGGTTGTTGGAGAAGGTAATGTGATTTTATCATAGTTCCTTGTATTATTGAGGTTAATGTTGTTAATGTGTAGAATGTTGGTGTAGTTTATGAATTTGGAAGAAAGAAATGTGTTGTTGTTGTCCCTATGGGAATTGGAAGGTTTCGGGTGGCATTGCACATTGGTTGGGCCGTTTGAATATTGTGTGGATTGTTTGAAATGTTCTTGAGTTTTGTTTGTATGGTTTCGGATTGGCATTTGAATGTGTGAGCATTGGCGTTGGCTTAATTGTATGTGGTGATTTGAATGTAATGAAATGTTGTCGAATTATGTAGATGTCACGACCCAACTAGGGGCCGCGACGGGTACCCGATACTCGTACCGAGCACCCCTTACCTCGTGTCATACTCTTACTACTAAGTGGGCCGCATATAATACCGTCATTTCTTTACTTAGCATT